>NW_006786304.1:1565549-1579080 GCF_000442215.2 Lipotes vexillifer | reverse complement strand
TGTTGTTCAGCCTCGTGCTATGTCAGGGAGAGAAGACACCAGTCAGGCTGCCTCTCTGGAGGTAGGACGTGTCAAGGCAGACCTTGGATCATTGTTGGGGAGAAGCATCAGTTAGTCTACCTGCCTTGGGTTGGAATGTGTCAGTCAGATCCTGGCTCTATCACGGGCCACCTATCGAAATGCCTGTCTCTGGCTGTGGAAACATATTAGGTAGACTCTAGCTGCATGGAGGAGGGGCAGCAGGCAGACCACCTGTGCCTAGCATGTGTCAGTCAGAGCCTGATTCTGTCAGGGGTGGGAACACCAGCTTGTCCTCTTGTCTCTGGCTGGGACATCTGTCACATCTGTCACGGACCCCGGCTGTGTGTGTGTGGGGTTGTTTGGCCGGGGTACTGAGGGCCGGTCGCACTTACCTGGTGCTGCCGGTACAGCAGAGGGACTGTGAATAAACCGATCACTCCTGCGGGCACAGAGATGGGGGTCAGGGCTCTCCAGGGAGATTAACAGCTCCATTCAGAGCCCTGTCCTCCAGCAGACCCCAGCAACCAACCTCCCCGCGCCGCCCCTCACAGCCTTCCCAGCTCACCCAGAATGAGAAGAGTCAAACCATTGAAGACGGCACCCACGAAGGTCAAGATGTAGCAGAGAAGGGCCAGCTGAAGGTGAGGGTCGGGGTCAGCAGAGTCTATGGGGTGCACCCTGGGCTGGGAACTTCCCCAGCAATGGCCCTTCTCCCCTCCTCCCCCCAGGGGCAGGGAGTTGAATGCTGGGACCCAGGAGGAGTGTGGGGCTTCGGGGCACCTTGAGGGAATCCACGAAGTCTTCTACCAGAAAGAAATGCCGCAGCTGCATGGCCGCAGAGACCACGCAGGAGGCAATCTGTTGGGACATACGTTCTGTCTGCTCCCGAGTCAGGGTCAGGTCCACATCCAGGTAGGCCCTGAGAGAACAGAGGTGTGTGAGGCCACTCAATGGGTGGATGGGACCCAGGCTGAGGGGCGTGGCTGAGTCAAGGGCAAGAAGTGAGGGTTGGGGAGTAAGGCCAGGTGTAACGTGCTAGGGTGGAGGTCAGGGTCAGGAGATGGGATCAAGGATTAAGGGTAAGAGTTTAGGGTCTGAGGTTACGGCTGGAAGTCAAGGGTCAGAGTCTGGTTTCATGTCAGGGTGAGGTTGGAGCCAGGAACAGGAACAGGATGGGTCAGGGCCAGGGTGAGAAGTCAGTGCCTGATCTGAGGTCATGGGTCATGACTTAGGGTCAGCGCTGAGGTCTGGACAGAGGTCAGGGTTGGGGGCCAGGCTGCAGGCTCTCACTGGAAGGGGTTGGCGCCGTCTCCCCGGTGCACGGCCTGCAGCACTTTTCGGTAAACCCTGAGAGAGATGGTGCCGCAGAGCAGCAACAGGGCCACATGGGCCGCCACGGACACGATGCTAAAACGCAGGAGGCTGAGCAGGGAGACCATGAGGCCTGTGAAGACCACTCCTGACGTCCTCGTGTCCTTCCAGTACAGCAGGTCTGCCACTGTGGAGGGAGGGGGCGGCAATCAGGCTGGGGTTTGGAGCTGGCCTGGCTGACCTCCTGACCTCCTATTTCCTGTCTCGGTGCTGAAACATCACCTCTCGACACACCTGTCAGAGCCTTAACCCAATTTCCAGATTTTTATTTATCTTCTTTTATTCCATGCTTGCCTCCTGGAAAACCCAAGTTAACTGTCTAGCAAGTCCCCTCAAGGTTACTCCTGCCCATAGATAACGTGTGAACACAATTTTGGGTGAAAAATCAATCTTCTGCATCATGCATATCTCACTCTACTTTCCTCCTAGAATTCCCTCCTAGTCAACGGGAATAGCTATTAATTCATTCTTTTTAAGGGCTACACGGTATTCCACGGTGTGGCTACACCATCATTCATTTTATTCAAACATGCAGCTACTGCTGGGTCGTTTACTTTGTCTCCTCCCCCCATTCTCTTTCCCGACAGTACTACAAGCACCAGCCTCCTGCAGATATTCTTACCTCCGGGAGGTTCTATTTCTGAGATAGAGTGCCAGGGTCGAATCGCTGGGTGGACTAAGTATGTATTTTTGAATGTCATAAATATTATCAGATTGCTTACTAGCAAGACTGTAACAATCCTTATTTCTATGAGCAACACGCAAGTGATCCTTTCCCAGCATCCTGCCCAGCAATGGGTGTTATTGTTCTTTTTATTTTTTGCACCCTGACAGGTGTAAAGTCACATCTCTTTGATACCCCTACCAACACATACATCGAAGTCCTAAATGTATTAATAACATCATCCTCCTTCTTAGGCCCTAACTCAAACTTCTGACCCCTTTCAGAGATCCTAAACTCACCTCCCAAGCCCAGCCTCTGTCCTGATCAGTGACCTTTGGACCTCAACATTTCATCTCACTCATCTTAACTTTTAATGGCCGTCCCTATAATCGGCTCTGCTTTGAGCCCTGAACTGAGAGCCCAGTACCCTGCCATCTATTTCCAGACAGTCTCCATCCTCCCACCCTTAACTCCAATCAAACTGACCCATCCCAACCAGTCCCCCTCAGAGTCTGCCTCTCCTCACTTCTGTATCTTCCCTATGCACATCCTCCCATCTACCTCTAACTAGGGTAGACCTCCCCTCAACCCCTCCCCTGCAGGCTCCCCAAAGCCTGAGCCAGTGGTGGGGGAGGGACCGGGTCGCCTGAGGCGGGGGCTAAGTTTAGGCACGATGGGGGGAGGGTGCCTCTCAGGCAGCTGTGCTGGCCTGTCCAGCTACTGAGTGACAGCACCGCCTGGGCCTGAGGCTGGGGGTGGGGGCCTCGCTGCTCTTGGGCCCCAAAGCTCCGGCTCGAGAGAGAGGGGACCCCATACTCCCTCCACGCCCTCCCTAGACACCCCCGCAGCCCCTCAGCCCCAGCCTGCCGCTCTGGGGAATCTGGGACCAAGAGGAAACATCACCCAGATTTGAGGGCGATAAAAGTGAATCTGGGTCCCTTTCCACGGTCCCCCAGCGCCCGCGTCCCAACCCGCCCCGAAAGCCCACCTTTACTCCCCATCTCGGCTCCGAGTGAGACGCTACAGACACTGCTGCTTCTCAGGGATTTTGCCCACTTCAGTGGAACCCGGAGGGAGGGAGTAAGGGGGCGGGGCCCCTTTGTACCCAGCCAATGACTCTCCATTGCGGTGGGAACAATTCCAAAACGGGGCGGCTCTCTTTGTAAACAGCCAAAAGCAGTGATGTCTATTACCTACCTATAGGAACCGTTCGTGGAGGCTGAGCATACTTTAAAGTAAGGCGGGGTCTATTTACAATTGGCCAATTCATGTGGTCAGGGAAGAGGAGAGTTTTTAAAACGCACCGAGTTTACTTTTACTTGCCCAGTGGCCACATTCAGAAAAGAGCATTATTTTTTCAGGGATTTGGCCTGTCCCAAATCAGCCTCTAGGGGGAGCACTCCAAAAGAGGGATTATTTTTTAGCAATTAGCCAATCCTAATGCTTCTTCCAACTTCTCAAGTGGGAGGGGGAACCATTTAAAAAGAGCCAATAGCAATCTCAGGTAATGGGAACATTTTTTTAAAAGGGTGGAGTTTACAATGTCTTGCCAGTAGCAATACCTCCTCGCTTCTCCATTCTCCTCCGTTCCTTCCAGAGGATGGTCCCTTTAAAAATCAATCCTCCACCCTCGCTGTAGTCCAAAGGAGCACGTTCCCTCATGCACTTTACCTAGAAAGTGTGGTTCCAATGTGAATTCTGATTGGTCCGTGCTATCGAGGCACTGCCCCGTGATTGGCTCCCGCTCCAGCCCTCCCCACGGCTCTTCCTCCTCCTTCTTGTCCAGTGAGGGCTCATCTGGCCAAGAGTTCGAATCCCGAGATCGATGTGGAGATGGGGTGCGGGCCTGAGGGATCCCAGAGCCAGGGCTGGGCTGTGGAGTCAAGACTTCGGGCGGCGAGGACTGAGCGAGTCCGAGTTGTAGGTCCAGTTCTGGTGCGTTAGAGAGAGAAGGCTGTGAGCTTTCACCATGGAGGTGCCCTAAGGAGAGACCACCCACCCCTGGTGGCTTTGGTCCCAGCACCTGGGACATCTCACCTTTCCCAGCCTCTCCAACCTCTGATCTGTCGGGCTCTTCGTCATCCAGCGGGGTGGAGCTACTGGTGGCAGAGTCCTCCCCGGACCCTGCTCCCGGGGCCGCCCAGCCCAGTTGGTCCAGTTGGAGCCCCAGGTCCTCCAGGGGGCGCTCAGCTGGAGGGGCAGAATCGGGGTGACCACGGCGCCCAGGCTCCGGGGATTGGCTCAGGCTGGGGATGCTCTCCAAGCTGTCGCCCAGGCCAGGTTGCGGGGGCGGCTCTCGCGGCTCCGAGACTGAGCGGCCCTGGGGCCGTGGGCGGCGAGCAGCTGAATCCCTGCGGGCCCCAGAGCCCAGCACGCCATCGAAGGCGATGTAGGAGAAGGTGAGCTCCCGGGGAGTGCCCCAGTCCTGCGATGTGGTCTCCTCCTCGTCTTCCTCTGAGAATTCCCGGGCTGTATGCAGCTCCCGAAAATCCGAGTCGTCGTTCCCTCCTGCCATGAGCAGAGGAGGCCATGAACTCTTCTGCCCAAGACCCTAGCCAGCTCCCCTTAACCCCTTTACCCAGCTGTGAGCCCCCTTCGAGCCCCACTCTCACACCCTCCCTCTCTGCTTACCTTCTGTGGAGTCAGGGGTGGAGGAAGCTGTAGACGGGGCTTCTTCTGAAAGAGGGAGAGAACCAAAGACTCTCAGGAGCTTCGATTTGCCCAAGTTACTGTGCTAGTCCTGGAAACCCGTCTGAATTCAGGAATCTCATAGTTTTAATTACAGGACCTCTAGAACATTCTGTATACAGACTGTAAAACCTTAGTATCCCTGCTGTCTGAAGCTCCGTCTTAGAAGTTCACATCCAGGAATCTCGATCTTAGTGTCTTTAAACTAGGGATTTTAGGAGGCTTCAATTAATTGATTCTTTCAACAACCATTAGTTGAGTGTTTAACACATGCCAGGCACTGTTTTAGATCCTGAGGATACAACTGTGAACAGAACAGACAAAATCCCTAGTCTCATAGAGCTTACACTCTATAGGGGAGATAGACAGTAACAGTTAAACTTATGATGTTGGGTGCTAAGTGTGTGGAGAAAAATTAAGGTAAGGGAAGAGAAAGTAAGGGGGTGCTATTTCAGACAGGTTGGTGAGGAAGACTTCCCGGATGCCATTTGAACAGGAACCTGAATGATGTGAGGAAACCATGCGGATATCTAGGGAAGAGTCTTCCAGGCAGAGGGAAAAGCCAGTGCAAAGGCCCTGAGGCAAGCACTAAGCTTTGCATATCTGAGGAACTGAGAAGTGTGCAGATGGGACTGGAACAGGGTGACTGATGGGGAGATGGAAGGGAGATGAGGGCAGAGAGGAAAGGCGGGGTGGGGTGGGGGTGGGGAGGTCACGTAGGGCCTTCCTTTGTAAGCCCAGGTAAGGACAGGATCTTAGAATGTTGGGATGATACTCTAAAATGTTGAAATAACAAATTCTCAGAATTTTGGCATGTCGACTCCCAAAACATGCAAGTGGCTAGGTCGGCGTTGCAATCCCCAGCTGTCAGAACCATAGGGGTGTGAGACAGAGCATGTTAGACAAGGACTGTTAGAGCCCTGGGCTCAGAAATCATAAGGCTCAGGCAAGGCTTTTTCAATTATGGAATTCAGCCTCTCAGAGTTAGCTTGGGGCTTTGCCTACAGGAGATGCTCAGTACCGTTTGGAGACTGAAATCAGATGCCCCCCCCGCCCCCACCTCGCTTCTTCAGCTAGGGAATAGGAGGCCAGGAATCAGAGACCCGGAGTGGTAAAACCTAAGGACCCAGGAGTCCTAGTCCCAACCCAGGGATGGCTGTATCCCGGGGACAGGGGATTGTACAATTCGGGCGAGGTCGGGGCTGCCTCTGAGTCTGGGGAGAAAACGGAGGTGGGATGCGAAGATGGATGATGCGGGGGAAGGGGGGAGTCAGACCCTCTTCTCCATCGTGGCTCTACCCCTCTATTCAAATCCCCTCACCGCTGGCTGTGGCCAGCACCAGGGCGAGGGGACAGCTCCCGGAGAGCTTCCTCATCCCCGGGCGGAGCCCCGCGGCACATTCAAGGGCCCAGAGCGCCCCCCGTCGGCTATCTCAGTGACCCCAGCCTCTGCCCGGTCTCACTCAGGTTGTCCGGGTCAAGTCGCCCCCATCGCCGCTCGAACACGGTGGGCAGGGAGAGCTTCCTTTGTCTCCTTCGCTTCCTCCCCATCTCGGCTCTCCCGCGGCCCAGGTCGGAGGGGAAACCGGGGAGGAGCCCACCCGGGCCTCTGGGCCCCACACCAGGCCTGAGCCTCCCCCTACTCACTGCAGTGGGCGAAGACCGGCAGGACCTGCCCCATGGCCCCCCTCGGGCCTGCATCGGGACCCCCGCCCACTCCGGCCACGCCGCCCTGGGCCTGGGGCCGCGAGCGCTCATCTCCGCCGCGCCCAGGACGCCGCCGCCGCCATCCTCGCTGCCTCCTCCTCCCGGGCCGCTCCAGCAGCAGCAGCAGCAGCAGCATCTCGTTGCCCCCGAGGGCCAGGCCGGACCCGCGCAGACCTGTGGGCCCCGGGCTGCCCACCTCCGGTGGAGGCCGCGCCTCTGGCAGGAAGGCCCGCCGCCGCCGCCGCCGCCGCCGCCGCCCTCGGTTCGGCTCAGCGGTGGCGGGCGGGGCCGCTGTGGGGCGACTGCAGCGCGGGGCCCGGGGGCGGGGCCAGAGAACGGGGGGCGGAACCTGAGGGAGGGCGAGGGGGAGGGGAAACACCCGGGAGGATGGAGGTGGGCGTGGCCTTCCAATAGAGGGGCGGAGCTAGGACCGTAGGCTACCTGTCGAGAAGGCCTGGAAGGCGGTCTGAAGGGCCGGGTCTAGACAAAAGAGGGCGGGGCCTTTAGGGGGAGAGAAGCGGGACCGAGGGTAGCGTGAGGGGCTCCGGGAATAATGATGAAGGAGCCTAGGCGGAGAGGATGGGGGCGTGGATCTCAGAGTGGGTTGGGGTGGAGCTAGAGGTGGCATTGAGGGGAGTATAAAGATTTTACCGCTGAGAGGTAGAGGTATAAGCCTAGATTCTCAATGGGAGTGGGAAAGGGGGCGGGGAGAAACTACTCGGAAAGTTTTGAGACAAGGGGAGGAGCTCAGACTTGCGGAGGTTTAAGCCAATTTAGAATTGTTCAGAGTTGGGTGGGGTCAGTCCGAGACTGAGGAGCTAGAGGCGTGGCCTAAAGGGAATAGGGCAGAACAATCAAGGGTGGTGGTGCTGCCCAGAAGGTGAGCTGAACCTGGAGTGAGGCGAGGAGAGGGGAGGGGTCGAAGTAACAAAATTAAGCATTTAAAGGTTTTGAAACCCGGATGGGACCACCGATGTGGGCAGAGATTGAACAGAGTCGGGCTGGGCAGCCGAAGCCGAGTGTTGTGTTGAGAATACGGATTCTAGATTGTTTCCCTGTAACACTGTTTACTTCTGTGACTCAGTTTCCTCTTCGGTAAATTGGAGATTATGATGTATAACAGTGTGTAGCTCATGGTAAATGCTAGTTTGGTACTATTTTTTTTTCCCTGACCCAAACCCCAATCCTCACTTTGAAAGTGCGGAAGAGAGGAGAACGAAGAGTTCAATCCCTTCTAGTGATTCGACTTGAGTGCAAGTCAAGGGCATAGGAAGGAGATTTAGGTGGTTTAAAATTTCACAGTGCAGAGGATTAGTGGAGGTGACAGGGGCGGGGTGGCGGGGCTGTTAGCAGGTGCAGAGGGTGGAGCTTTCCTGATCCCCAGGCTGAAGGATGGCGGCCCTTGCCCGCCTGCTGGAACGTCTCCTCTGGCCAGCTCGCAAGCAAGAGAGGGTGGAGGAGGCAGAGGAGAGGCGTACCTCTCCCAACGGACCTCAGTCCCTCCTGGACGCGCCGCGATGCGCCCAGCGGCCGCACGGGGGTGCGGCGGCGTCTTGGGGCTTGAGCTTCGGGGCGAGCGCAGTGCAAGGGTGGCGCGCACACATGGAGGACGCGCATTGCGCTTGGCTTGAGCTACCCGGGCTGGGCCCAGGCTGGGCTTTCTTCGCGATCCTCGACGGCCACGGTGGGACGAGAGCCGCCCTCTTCGGTGCGCGCCACCTGCCGGGCTACGTGCTCGAGGCGCTGGGCCCAGCGCCCGGCGAGCCCGAGGGCGTGTGCGAAGCACTGCGCCGCGCCTTTCTGAGCGCAGACGCACGCCTGCGCGCGCTCTGGCCCCGCGGCGAGCCGGGAGGCTCCACCGCCTTGGCGTTGCTGGTTTCCCCGCACTTTCTGTACCTGGCGCACTGCGGTGACTCCCGCGCGGTGCTGAGTCGCGCCGGCGCCGTGGCCTTCATCACCGAAGACCATCGGCCCCTCCATCCCCGGGAACGCGAGCGCATCCATGACGCGGGCGGCACCATCAGCCGCCGGCGCCTCGAGGGCTCTCTGGCAGTGTCCCGAGCACTGGGAGACTTTGCCTACAAAGAGGCTCCGGGAAGGCCCCCTGAACTGCAGCTCGTTTCCGCGGAGCCTGAAGTGACCGCCCTGGCACGCCGAGCAGAGGACGAATTCATGCTCCTGGCCTCTGATGGCGTGTGGGACGCGATGTCTGGCTCTGCCCTGGCGGCACTGGTGGCATCTCGCCTCTGCTTGGGCTTGGCCCCACAGCTTCTCTGCGCGCAGCTGTTGGACACGTGTCTTTGCAAGGTCCTGGGGGCGGGGCTTAAGATCTTAGAGGGAAGAACCTAAGGGATTTAGTGGGGAGGAGCTTTGATGCAGAGGCGAGAGTAAAACTAGAAAAGGAGAGGTGGGACTCCAAATAGGGGACGGGGCCTGCTGGAACGGGGCAGGGCCAAAATGTGCAGGGAGCGGAGACTGAGGGAACCCTTGAGACAAGACGGAAGAGTTGTAGTTCTCGATAGATAAGTGGGAGGGATTTACAAGAAAGGGCGTGGTCTTTTGGAATGGGACAGCCCTTAGACCTAAAGATGGGTCCTGAGGTGTGACTAGTGGCAGAAGGAAAAACAGCTCAACAGCAGAGTGGGAGGAGCTTTGGAAAAGGGAAGGGGCTCTGTTTAGTAGGGTGGTGCTAGGACAGTGAGAGGGCGTGGTCTAAGGAATTGGTCTTTGTGAGAGGCCTGGTTTAGACTGACGGAAGGGTGGGACTTTAGAGATATTGGCATAACCAGATTGGGAAGGGGGCACTAGAGCAAGGGGTGTGTTGGGAAACTCTGTTTCCTAGGGCATGGAGCCCTGTGCTGGGGCTTTCAACCGTGTTCCACCAGGCTCTCTTTTCTCTGCCTTCTCCAGGGAAGCCTGGACAACATGACCTGCATCCTGGTCTGCTTCCCGGGGGCCCCCAGGCCTTGTGAGGAGGCCATCAGGAAGGAGCTAGTGCTGGATGCAGCCCTGGGACGCAGGGTTGCAGGTGAGCAGGTGCCAGGAGCCCGGCGGAAGGGGTGGTCAGCAAGCAGGGTAACTCTCACAATCCTTGCCTCCTTTTCAGAGCTGTGTGCCTTTGGCCAGGAGCCCCCCAGCTTGAACACAGTTTTCAGGACTCTGGCCTCTGAGGACATCCCGGATTTACCTCCTGGGGGAGGGCTCCACTGCAAGTGAGTTGGGGTGGGGTGGGGTGGAATGGGAGGATGGGTGGGAGGAGGAGGGTCCCCTCCTGAGGGCCTTCCTTTGCTCTCCAGGGCCACAGTCATCGCTGACGCTTACTCTCAGTTCTGCCAGGCCTCAGGAGAGCGCTGGGTGGTAAGGAACCCATGTTCTTGAATGTTTCTCTTAGAAGCATGTAATTCAGCCCCCCCCCCATGCCACCTCTTTAAGTGATGGGGAAATTGAGGCCAGAGGGGACAGGAACTTACCTGATATAGTAATAAATTCTCACACCTGGTCCTGTGCTAGGCATGATGGTTGGTGGCGGGGGGAGCGGGTGGTGGTGATGCAGAAGCAGAGAAGGGATTGTGCTTCTCCTCCAAGAAATGTGCCCCCTACATTGCTCTGTGAAGCCCCACCATCCCAAGCACCACCCCTTCCATCCAGAAATAAGGCAGAAAAATTCAAGGGATGTTGATGACCAATACCAAGGGCTAACTGCACTGCAGAGACCACCAGGACATCTCTGAGGGTGGCCCAGGTCTTAGAGGAGAGAGGTTGTGAATTAGGCCCAGATAGCCTATTTAGAGATGTCCAAGGAGGTGGTGAGTGGGAGCCACATAAACTAAGGTATGGGGTGGGGGACTGGGAGGAAATGTGAGGGAGGAAACCAGAAGGCCTTTGCAGGGCAGAGAAGGGAGTTGGGTTATTACCAATCGGGGGGTGGGGTGGGGGTGGGGGTGGTTGTTGCTGGTTTCTCAGCAGCAGAAAGGAGGTCTCTGTCAGGATTCTTTTGAGTTGTGAGTGACAGAAACCCCATTCAACCTGGGAAGACAAACCAGGAGTTTACTGGGCCATGTAATTAAAGAGTACAGGGACTTAAGGCATGACTGCATCCAGTTGTCAGATGATGTCATCAGGAACTGTCTTAGTTTTCCTTTCTCTGAGTTGGCTTCATTCCCAGGCAGGGTCTCCACATGAGGTAGCAGAGAGTTGCTGCTCCATGATCACATCCCAGAAGCCTAACATCCCCAGTGGGGAGAGCATGCCAGTTTCCCAGTAGTTGCAGCCGTGCTTCCAGAGCTGGTTCTCATTGGCCACACTGGGTCATGTGCCTGACCAGTCTCTGTGTCTCTGATTGGCCAGGCTGGGGTCACAGGCCCATCCTGTAGCGCTTGGCCTTGGGGTCCACTCCACCCAAAACTGAGGAAATGAGAGATAGGGAATGCTGGTTCCTCAAAGGAAAAATAGGAGTGGTGCTTCCAGAATACAGGGGAGTAAATGCTGAGGGGCAAGAAGGGGTTCCTATTCACCATCTTCCACATTTTGTGTTACAGATGGGGCAGAATGGGGCTGAGAAGCCCACTTGCACCCATTCAAGCTCAGCCTTGGACTTGGAGGCCTGACAGCTGTCATCCTTTAGGGACCCTCTGCCCAGCTGGGGCCTCAATGGAATTAAGGAAGAAAACTCCCCTTTCCCAGCTATGCAGACTAGCGGAAGGAAGAGAAACCAGTGGAGGAACCCCAGAATGTTTATTTCCCTTTCTCCTACTTTCCTCTCATAAGACAGAAAGTCTTATGAGAGAGGGGAAATTCCGCTCACCAGCTAGACCCCCCCAAAAAAAAAACCCAAAAAAAACCCAAACCTCAAAACCCCAAAACCAAATGTCTTTGAAATATTTAGAGCTGAATGGACCCTGAAAATCACCCAGTTCAATAACCTTCTCTTCCCTTCCTATTTTTCATCTGTTTGGCGGGGAGCTAGGGGAAAGTTTTTACAATTAAATTTTAATTACATAATTCAAAATACATTTTTCTTGTGGAAAAAACCCCGCACACATTATTTGCCCAGTCATTTGGCAAATACGTATGGGGCATCTGCTATGTGCAAGGCCCTGCTCAGGCCATCAACCTGGCAGACCCACTGAGGTTCCTGTCCCCGGAACCTCCTAGTGTGTGGGGTGGAGTGCGGGGGGACAGCAAACAAGGGAACCCATAAATAAGGTCATCTCAGACACTGACAAGTGTCTCAAGGAAAATGAAACTGGGGGATGTGATAAGAAAATGTCTTAGGGGAGCTATGCTGGTTCTTTTACATTGTTATTTTTTGAATGGGTGGTAAGTTCACTTGGTTTGAAATTCAAAGGGCACAAAACGGTATACAGTGAAGTCTCTCTCCATCCCTCACCCACTGCCACTCCATTTTCCACCTGGGGATGGTTGCTTTAGACGGGGGTCAGTGAAGACCTCTGAGGAGGGGACAACTGAGCAGGAACCTAACAAGAGAACTCGCCAGCCATGCAAAAACCCCAGGGAAGAGGGTCCCAAGGCAGAAGGAACAGCCAGTGTGAAAGCCTAGAGGCAGGATTGAACTCAGCATTTTCAAGATGAGGCTTGAGACTATGACCATCAGACTCTCCACGATCCCATTCTGTGTCCTACTGGTAACCCCTGCAGTGAGTTTGGAGTGGATTTTTCAAGACCTTTTATTGGGCATGTACACACATGTATATGGTACCTTAGGTGTCTCCTTGATTTTTTTCATACCCTATGTATCATTTGGCAATTTGTTTCCTTTGACTCAATAATGTGTTGGAAACTTCTCTCATGCCACTTACACATCTCACTCTTTTTAGCTGCTACTCAGCACTTCAGACAAGAGACGTGCAATGGTTTCACCATCCATCATCCTCTTGATGGGTATTTAGGTTGTTTCCAATTTCTTGCCCTTATGTCACTGCTGCCGTAAAGATCCTTGGTCAGGCTCCTGTGTACATATGCAAGAGTTTCTCTAGTGCAGGGGTCTTGCTACCTGTTTCGTACAGCACTTGAGCTAAGAATGGTTTTTACATTTTCAAAGGGCTGTAAAAAAATATGCAAAAGAGGCCCTATGTTTAATATGCCTAAAATATTTACTATTTGGACATTTATAGAAAAAGTTTGCTGACTATAGTGCAGGTGGCACACAGAAGCACCACCCCTCCCATTTCACAGATGGGAAAGCTGAGACCCAGAGAGGAGAAAGGACTTGCCCATGGTCACACAGAACTGGGTTTTCATGCAGTTGGATAAATATAAATGTGTGTTGAGCTGCTGTTCTGGGCCTGGCTGGGTTAGTAAGGCTCAGAAATTGATTAAGTCTACCTCTGTCCCCAAAGAACTCAGTCTGAGGAGACACACAGAGAAACAATTATAACCTACCATAGATCAGGGTTCAAGGTTTCCCAGAGTGGGGTGGATAAGGGGAGAGGATTACTCCATTCTTCAGAGAAGAATTAATGTCAGAGCATGGCCTAGAAGAATGAGGTGAAGGAGATCAGGACGGCACCCAGCAGCAGATTCCTCTTGGAAAAAAAAAGGCTGAGAATCTTGATTCCCTCACCTAGTCAGCTGGGCCCCAAGAGTTGTTTTACACTCATACCTTGCACCACTGGAGTCCTGGTGGCTCAGGCAAGAGGGCTATACCCCAGATTTACTTCCTGCCTCCAGGCCTCAATTTATCCATTTCTAAATGTCGAACTGATTCCCCAGTTTCCTGCCCCAGCCCAGGGCACCTTACCCAGGCCAGGTGGCGCTCTACGAGAGGGGCGTGAGCATATTGGTGACGTCACGTAAGGCGGAGTCTGCAGGCCCAGTGGCGGAAGCCTGGGAGGGTGTTGGGACTCAGCCCGAATCTGGCGCGTGGGGGGAGGGGGCTCCCGGGAGCCGGCAGAGGGAGGGTCCCCGACCTCCGTTCCCTCGGATTGCTGGATGATCCCACCATCCTCCGCAGACGAAACTGAGTCACGGCGGGGCGTGCGTGGAGAGGGGACAAGGGGCCTTATTCACACAGGGACTGGGAGTCCCATTCCCACCGAGGTCCAGCGCCGCACCCCCCCC
>NW_006786304.1:1554829-1565465 GCF_000442215.2 Lipotes vexillifer | reverse complement strand
CCCCCCTCCCCCGCCTCGCCCCACACACACCCTGCGGCTGTGAGTCAGCGGCCAGCCGCGCCCCCTCGGCCCACTTCCTCCTCACCTTCCCAGGGCGGGCGGAGGGCGGGGGCAGTGAGAGGGGTGGGCCCCCTCCCCACCCATTCCGCTCTTCGGCGGGGGAGGGGGTTCGCCCCTTAGTAATCCCTCATAAATTGGTGGAGAGAGACGTTGAGGGCTCCGAAGGCAGGATTTAAGGGACAAAATTTGAGAGAATCTATGCTTGACCAGAAGGTCCTCTTCGCCCCCCAAACTGAGTAGAATGTAAAGAAATGGAGAAGTCGATGGGGAGGATGAGAAGAAATTGTGCCCCCATTGATATTCCCCTAAGAATTTCCATCGTGGGAGAGAACGAAGGATCAAGGAAGGATCCCTTCCCCTCCATCAAACTTCCCTTCTAATTTGGGAGGGTGACCCCCCAGAGTGTATCGCTATGCAGTAACGTTGGGGAAGAGGGAAATAGCGGAAGTCTAAGGTTCCGCGTTGCCCTTTTAAGCGCCCTCCACCCCCGCCTACCTCACCGCCTTGAGGTGTCCGCGGCCCCTTTAAGGCGCAGGGCATTATGGGTGCGGGGAGTGGAATTTTGGAACGAAATGTAGCGAAGAGAAGTACAGTAGTAAGAGTAACATTGTAGCCGCCGCCGGCCGAGGGGGCGCGCCGGGGAGGGGACGCCGCAGCCCCTTTCTGCTGCCGGGACCCCCGATCAGAGCCCCCGAGAGAGGAGGCGCCCGAGAACCCTACCCGGCCCTGTCCACGTTCCCCCCAGGAAGCCGGACTCTATGGGGCGGGACCCTGGGGGAGACTGAGCAGAACCTGGAGCCAGCCCTGAACCCCTGAACCTCAAGCCAGGGGCGCCCCGGGAGCACCTACCCCGTGGGCGCTCCGCCCGCTCGCCGAGCAGCCATGAGGTGAGCCTCGAACTGCCTTCAGACCCTTCCCCGCCCGGCGCGAGCTCCCGCCCCGCCTTTGTCCCCCTCCCCCCAGCTTGCTCCGGGCTGGTATTTGGGGACCGGGCACTGGGAGCCTCGGATTGGAGGCCGAGCCCCCTTTGACGAGCTCCAAATACTGATCACTTCCCCTTGACTCTCAAGGCTCCGCGTGGTGCCGGTGAGGCTCTCCCGGGAGCCCTTAGATTTGGGGGCGCTCCAAGGACTCCCGAATTTTTAAAAGACTTTTTCAGAGGACCTTCAAGTTGGCAAATACTCCCCGCAGGGAGGCTAGGATTTAGGCAGGGCTCGAACTCCCCTCAAATCTCAACCCGGCCCCTAGAGGGATTGTGGGGGGCCGGCTTGGGGGTCCCTGGGACCTGGAAGAGAGATCGAGACGTAGACTTTGGTTTTCGGGGGTCCCCTTTTACGTGGCGCTGGAAAAAGTCTTCCCAAGAGCGACCTTGCTCCTTAACTTCGGGGGTACTTAACCCCCTAAATTTGGGGGGCTCATCCTCCTGTGGAGGAGGTTGGTGTGGACGGATCCACGGACCCAGACGCAGCTTCCAGGGTCTGGCTGGGACTCCCCTCCCCCGCCGCTCCCCACCCACAATTTGCTTAAAACAGGCTGTGCCTAGGACCGAGCGAGCGCTCTGGGCCGAGGGCGGCTCCCCGGCCCCGGGCCAGAAGGGCGGCCCCTCTCCCCAACCTGCACGGCCCTGGGGAGGGAGGGGGCGCGGCAGCTGGGGGAAGGGGGGCCTTTGTCTTCCTGACTCACCTGTCGAGACAGCTGGTGTGGGGAGGGGCCGGCAAAGAGCGCCGCGGGCCGGCTGCTTTCCCCACCACGGCGCCTCCCCCTTCTCTCAACACCACCCCCCCTTCCCCAGCAGTCCCGAGTTGTGCGGCTGGAGGAGGGGGCGTTGCAAAGCTTCAAGGTCATAGCCCTCTCCCCAAGGGACCCAGGCTTCCCAGAGAGTTCCAGCTATCTTCCCAGGAATTTAATCCTGGGGGGTGGGGGCCGAAGGGACCCAGGGATTTTGTCTTTCCCGGGCCTCCCTCAAAACTCCTGGGCTCACCTGAGGGCGGGGCCCGTGCGGCTGGGGCACCCGACTAGCCCCCCCTTATTCTCCCTTTCCCCTGGCCCCCCATAATCTCTCCCTTGAGGCCTGAGCCTGACAGTACTATCTCCCTTCCTCTACGCAGTTAGGGACTTCCTGCCCCAAAGCCCCCAGCTCGAGGGGGAGGCTCCTGGGGGCGGCTGGGGATTAACCCCCTGGCGCCCACATCCTCCCACATTCCCCATACCCCTGCCCTCTGACATAGGGTGGCATTCCTTTTTACGGTCAGTAGAGAATCCCCCTCGCACATTTGTTTCTTCTGCTGTAAAGGGATTGCTGGAAAATTTGGAGCAAGGGGGCACCCACAGACACCCACAAGACTTCCTGCCTACCCTTTCCCACATTATAGCAACATCCCTTCAAGGTCTGCCCTGGGAGAGGGGGCGGTTTTCGGGAGTCAGGCTCTCTTCCTTCACCTTCTTCCTGGGGGGCTCTCCTCTCCCACTGCCCCCCAGCCCCGCCCCTTGCCTTCCCCCCCACCCCCCCGCCGCGTTTCCGGTCCCAGGCACGGTGGAAGGCGGATGGCGGATGTCCGAGTTAGTGCCCCTTGCCTTCCCCCCCCCCCCCCCGCCGCGTTTCCGGTCCCAGGCACGGTGGAAGGCGGATGGCGGATGTCCGAGTTAGTGCTGCCTCACTCACTGAGACCGTAAAAGGGCAGGAGCAATGTCTGGGCCAGCCTCCCCACCCCCAGTCCCCGAAGCCCTGGCCCTCCCACAAGGCCCCCCTACTGCTGGCCACGACCAAACCTCCCACCTCCTGGGAGGTGGGCAGAAGTCGAGCTGATGCCTGTCTCACCAGAGGGTTACTCCCACCTCCTGAGGGGTCTTCCCTTCTGATGGCCACACCCGACTTACTGGGCTGTGCCCCTTCTCCCAGGACAGCTAGGAAGGATTCAGAAAGACCCATGGCCTTGTCTGGGGCCAGCTGGGGAAACTGAGGCTCAAAGAGAGAAAGGCCTGGCCCAAGATCCCTCAGAAATTCCTAAGCAGTATTGAGGGAGGGGAGGGGGCTGGGATCCTCAGATTTCTGGCTGATTTGGCTGGGGACAGTCTTGGGGGCAGTTGGAAGAGAGGATGTTAAGATGGAAAATTACAAGATACAGTTCCTTTTCTCCCAGTTTGACAAATATTTGTTGAGTGTCTGCTGTGTCCGGTCTCTGAGCTGGAATTCCGGGAAGTGGGGCAGAGGTCTGAGAATCTCGGGGCAGAAGGGACTCAAGAAGTGTTTGGTTCATTTCTTTCCTCTTCCAATAACAGTAATTATTATTGTTGTTTTTATTTTTTTTTAAATAATGAGAGACCATTTGATCAAGCATCTACTTTGTGCCAGGCACTGTACTAGGTGCCTGATTTAATTTAATCCTCACAACAGTTCTAAGAGATTGACACTATTAGGACCGTCCCCCTTCCCCAGATGGGAAAACTGAGGCACAGAGAAATTAAGCAAATTGCCTATTAAAGTCAGATTGGAAGTGGGCAAGCCTGAATTTGAACCCAGGCCTCTTTCCAGAGTATTATACTATTAGAGAAAAAGGAAAATCAAACCTTTAGTGGCCTTTAAAAAAAAAAATAATACAAGTAACGTGCTTTCACTGTACAAACACTTAAGATAATGCTGATAAACAAAAAGGAACCCAGTTACCTTCCTGATCACTTATGGGGAACTGAGGCCTGTCAGGGAGGAAGGACTAGAGTGAACCCATACAAGCCCTGCAGACCCTACATCTGAGTTTCTATCCAGGGTTTCTTCAAAGATTTGTAGTTTGGAAAGGTTGTGTGTGCCTGGGGCTTTGCGGGGTAGATCACAAGTTTTGCGGTTTAAGGGGCTATAGGATGAAGGGGTGAAAGGAAGGGCAAGCCTCTAATATGGAAGGTTTGAGTAAACTAGAGTGACTATGTTTGATTGCCTCCCGTGATGAGAAGCTCTCTCCCTCCTATATTGCCTCTCAGCTCCCTCATATGAATCCTCTGCCAAATTCCAAGTCCTGTGCTTAGGGCTTTTTTTTATCTCTTTCAATCCTTACCAAACCCCAGTGAGTTATGGTTTCCAGGGCTGGAAACTGAGGTTCAGAGACGGGAAGCCGCACAGCGAGGGGGTGACTTGAACCTTCTTTTATCTACCACATGCTAGAGTTTACCAGAATGGGAGGACTTGTGGGAGAATTCTGGGCTGGTTGGGGATTAAGGCTCTCATGTCAAATTGAGGGTATGAGACCCCAGAGACCACTGGAATTAGGCAGACCCCATTTCCATCTCACTCCCTGCTTCCTGGCTGTGGGATTTTTCCATTCTAGCTTTTTGCCTGGTTTATAGTTTTATTTTTTGAACTTAAGTAATGAATTAGTTTTTTATAGGTAATACCAGCCCATGTTAAAACAAAATGAAAAGTCATAATCAAGCAATTCAAGAAGGTAAACGGTACAAAATGTCCACTTCCTGCCTCTGCCTCCTCAGGCCCCCAGGTCCCCAGTGCCTCAGAGGCAGCCACGGTTAGTCACCTGAGTAGCAGCTTCTGCATATATCACCACTCTGTGTGCAGAGGTATTTATATCCTCCCCACCTTTTTTTTAAAAAAAAACTTCTGATACACACCACTTTATACCTTGCCTTAAAAGAAAAAAAATCAGCTTAGCTGTTTTCTCATCTTTAAATGAGGTTAAGAACATTGCGGGGGGTGGGGTGGAACTTGGGTTCAAATATGAGCCCCTCTGCTTGTTTGCTGCGTGACCTGGGATAACTGTCTTTACCTCTCTGTGGCCACAGTTCCTCATCTGTAAAAAGGGTGAGCACCAGAGTCCATCTCATGAGGTCATTGCAAGGTTCACTGTGGAAATTGCAGCTCAGTACCTAGAACAATGTCTGGTACACAGGCTAACCAATAAATATCAGCTGCCATTGTTAAAAACTTTTCCTTTTTTACAGATGGCTAATTTAACAACTCTTGGATACCTACTATGTCCTAGGCATGATTCTAGGTTCCGAGGACACAGCAGAAAGGACAAAACAGAAAGGACAAAAATCCCTGCCCTCATGGTCCTGACCTTTTAGTAGGGGAGACAGGGATCTGGCAGGCAGGGATCAGGTGCTATGAAACGTGGGACATGCAATGAGAGGGAGAGGAGCTTTTCCAGATAGGGTAGTCAGGGAGGGCTTCTTGGAAGAGGTGTCAACTAAGTGGCCACCTGAAGGAGGTGAAAATCCAGGATGAGGGCGAACAAGAGCACCAGCCTGCGGTAGGAATGTGCCTGGCACGTTGAAGGAGCAGCGCGGAGGCCAGTGGGGCTGGAACAGCAAGCTGGGGTGGAAGGAAGGGATGAGATCAGAGATCACACAGATCACGAAGGCCCTGGAGAGAACTTGGCCAGAATAAAAATTCTGTGGGAGCTGCCATGGGAGCTTCCAAGAAGAGGAAGGGCACAATCTGACTTGTGTTTTAACAGGATCCTTTTGCTGTAATGGGGACACCACAGCCTGGAGAGGGACAAGACCAGTCTGGGGTCATTTTGCAGACATCCAGCTCTCTGGCCAGTCCAGAGACTCAGCAGGGCAGGGTCGCTTGGGAGAGCAAAGTGCAGCCAGGGTTGGGTAGCAACGAAGGCCCCAGGCACCTGGGCAGAGTCTGCCCTGGGTGTGGGTGGCAGGTGTGGGCGAGGCCTTAACCCTGCCCTGCCAGGGGCAGTGGAAGCCAGAAAGAGCCCCTGAGGCTGCACTTGTCTGGAAACAGCACCTGGTGTTTGGGTAGGTCCCACACAGTCCCCGGTGGTTAAGACTGTGGACTTGGGAGCCAGGTGGCTTGGGTTCAAACCCTTGCTGTGCTCCTTACTAGCTGTGTGACCACAGGCAAGTCACGCAGCCTTTCTGGGCCTCTGTTTGTAGTCCTTGCAGAATGAGGATGAAATAGCCCATCTAGAAGGGCTGCAGTGAGAATAAAATGAGAGACTCTGAGGAAAGGGCTTAGGGCATCTGAGCAGCTGAAGTGCCCGATAAGAGGGAGGTGCCCCAATTATGTAAACCTGGGGGGAGGGTCTGGGGCCTCAGCTTCCTGGCCTAGGAACCCGGATCTGGGTCTGCTGAGGGGCTTTCCCTGCCTTGTCTTTTACAGCGTCAGTGTTATGCACCAGCCCCCAGCCCTGGTAGAGACAGAGCCATTGTGGGGTATAATTTCTCTCTCCGGAAACCTCTGACCACCAACTTCTTCTTTTCAGGAAAAAGTCCGGTGGGGGTGGGGACCATTGCTTTGCCCTGGTTTGTGTGTGACCTTGGGCAAGTCACTTCCTGTCTGGGAGCCTGAGTTTCCCCACTGGGGGAGGAGGGCATTGAACCTCCCCAGAAGGACTGGTAGGGAGTGGGAGGGATGTGGCTGTCCAGGCACCCAGTGGTACCTGTTCAGGGTGCCCGTGGAAAGGATGCTGACAGTTACTCAGCACTCAGTACATGCCAGGCACTATGCCAAGCACTTTACATGTCCAGACTCATCTACTTCTCCCACTGCCCTGGGGGAGGTGGGGTCTGTCATTTCCCCAGTCTGCAGGCAAGGAAGATGCCTTCTCTCATGTGGGAAGGCTGCTTGCCTGAGTCATATGGAGTAGGTGGCCCAACGGGGATTTGAACCTACATCTGTGGATATCAGATCCTGAACCCTGAACCAGTTTACTGGCCCCCTCCCCACAAGGTTAAGTCAGATGTCACCTCCTCCAGGAAGTCTCTGATCCCCAGGCTGGGGCAGGCACTCCTTCTGGGCACCCCAGGCCTGGTCTTGGATTATCACTATCTGCGGACAGGACAGACCATTGTGATGCTCTCCTGCCCTGGAGGCTGGGGCCGGGGCTGTCTGGGTCCCTGCCTGACATGGAGCAGGGAGTGTCCACTGATGGCCGTTGGCGCCAGGGGGGCCGGAGGGATGGGGTTGGCAGCAGGAAGTGGAAGAGCCTGGGATCTAGCCTTGGTCCCCAACTTGCTGCAAGCCTCACCCTTCGCCTCCCTGAGCCTCAGCTTCCTCCTCCTGAGTGGGGAGAGGTGGTTGGGGGAAGGGGGGGCTCCGAGCACCCCAGCAGAGATGGGGAAACTGAGGCTCCAAGGGCACCAGGCAGGGGCTGGTTCCCAGCACTGCCCAGAGCTCCTGCCCTGCCCCTTCCATCCGCTTCTCCCGGGCCCCCTCCTCCAGCTGTCACTCTGCATCTCTCTGACTGCCTCAGTCTCTCTGTCCATCTCTTTGTCTTTCTCCATCTGCCTGTATCTCCATTTCTGTATCTTTCTCTGCTCCCTGCCTTTCCATCTGTTTCCCCCCACTACTCCTCTGTCTGTCTGTCTTTCAGTCTCTCTCCGCTATGTCAGTCTGATTCCTTTCTCAGCTGTCTCTCTGCATCAGTCTGTATGTTTGTCTCTTCCAGTCTGACTCTTCCTCTTCCTGTCTTCTTTCCCCCCATCTGGCCGTCTGTCTCTTTCCTTGTCTGTCTCACATCCCCTGTTTGTCTCTTTGTCTGACTATCCCAGTCTGTCTGTCTCTCTGTCCCGTTTGTCTTTTCTCTCCCAGTCTCCCTGTCTGGGTCTCTTCGAGGGTCTGTCCCCAGCCCTCTCTCCCCATCTGCCTGTCTTCCTCTGCCTCTCCATGGGTCCCCCTTCCTCTCACACTGCCTTTGTGTCTTCAGATCTCCCAGGGGGGCCCAGATGGAGAAGGTGACCGGCCCCTGGAGGAAGGGTGCCAGGCTCCCCTCAGCTAACTGGCCTCCCTCCCCTTTCCTCCCTCCGGGCAGTGAGACGGTTGTCTGCTCCAGCCGGGCCACTGTGATGCTCTATGATGACAGCAACAAGCGATGGCTGCCTGCTGGCACGGGCCCCCAGGCCTTCAGCCGCGTCCAGATCTATCACAACCCCACTGCCAACTCCTTCCGTGTGGTCGGCCGGAAGATGCAGCCAGACCAGCAGGTGAGGCTTCCCTCCCCGCCCCCTCTGCCCGCTGCGCCCCACCACTCCTCACCCACTTTCCTCCCCCTGCCAGGTGGTCATCAACTGCGCCATCGTCCGGGGTGTCAAGTATAACCAGGCCACCCCCAACTTCCACCAGTGGCGTGACGCCCGCCAGGTCTGGGGCCTCAACTTCGGCAGCAAGGAGGATGCAACACAGTTTGCCGCCGGCATGGCCAGCGCCCTAGAGGCATTGGAAGGTTAGAGAGAGTGGGCAGAGGGGACCACCGAGCCCCACCGTGTGGCCTGGGGCCGCCACTTTACCACTTGGCCTCAGTTTACTCATCTGAAAATGAGGCCAATTCACAACTTCTGTGGAGAATTATTATGAGGATTTTGTGGGTTCCTGTGTGCCCCGAGTGCACCCACGTATAAAACGCATGGTTCCTAAGAGTACATTTTGCTCCAGGAATTTTTACACATGCACACTCCTGTGTGACCTCCCAGATCAAGATATAGATATTTCCAGCCTCCAGAAAGTTCCTTGTGCCCTTTCCCCAGGTAACCATTATACTGACTTATGTCATCATCGGTTAGTTTTCAGGCAGCAGTATTAAGAAAAACCCTCCAGTTGGCATTTCTTAAACTGGAGTGTGCCCACAAATCATCTAGGAGAAACGCAGGTTCCGATTCAGTTGGGTTGGCCGGGGCCCGAGCCTCTGTACTTCTAACAAGCTCCCTGGTGACGCCAAGGCTACCGGTCCATAAACAGTACACTTTGAGGAGCAAAGTGACGGCTATGCATCTGGGGTCACAAATCACCAAACGGCAGAGGTGTTTGCTTCCTGGAGCGGCTTCAGTGCTAGTGGGGAGGGGCTTGCTTGTCCGAGGCACAGAAAAATACATGGGAGCCAGAGGCCTGAGGCGGGGTGGGGTGGGGGGTGGTGGTGGTGGGGGTGTGTGTGTGAGGAAGAGGCTCTCAGCCTTTCCTGGGTCTTCAGGTGGGGCAGTCTGAGCCGCTGTGACAGGTGCCTTAAGAGCCTGGATGCCGGAGTGGGCCTGAATTCAAGCCTTGTTCCTGCAAATTCGGGTCTGCAGGACTTGGGGCAAGCGGCTCCCCTCTCTGGGCCTTTGCTGTTCCGCCTGTGACCTGGGCATCCTCCCAGCACCCACCTTACATCAGCTCAGTCGGGGGAAGCTCTTGCCGACCCCTCATCGCAGACTCCCTGGGAGGCCCGGGGGAGCCGAGGGAACGTGCTGAGGGGTGGCGCCGGCTGGCTTCCGGGGTGACTCAGCAGCCTTTACTCTCACCTTCCAGGAGGTGGGCCTCCGCCCCCGCCGACACCGCCTACAGCACCTCCCACTTGGTCTGTCCAGAACGGCCCCTCCCCAGAGGAGATGGAGCAACAGAAAAGGTGGGGCCAGTCCCTGGGTGGGGAACCTTACTGCTGCCGGAGTTGTAGATTGTTCCAGAACCCCTGACTCCTAGAGTTCAGACCTCTCCAACTTGCAGTTTTCAGAATGTTCCAACTCCCAGGGGACTAGAAATTGACATCTTTCAGAAACCCCCCACCTCCTGGAGTTTGAAAAACTCCTGACACCCAGAGTTGCGGAACCTTCTGACCCTTCAAATCCTGGTCCCCCAGATTCCCAGAGTCGAGAATTTGGTTGTCTAGAGGATCTTGGGTGTTCTGTATTCTGGTGTTCTTGACAGTCTGATGACTAGATTGCTCGCCTCTTGCTCTCGCTCTGTCCCTGTCCTCCCCCTGCAACCCCTTCCTGGCCCCTGGGGAATGGAGGACATGAGTGGGGCTTAGGAGCCAGCCTTGCCGGAGACCTCTGAGGGGCGATCCGGGAAGTTGCTGGCCAGCCTGGGGCTCTGAGTAATGGCAGCTCGCCTTCCCTCCCCAGGCAGCAGCAGTCGGAGCTCATGGAGCGGGAACGCAGGGTCTCCAACGCAGGTGATTGCTCGAATGGCCTCGGGGCTCGGGTGACCACCCCAGAGGAGGGGGTGGGCCAGCCGGACAACAGAGAATAAGGCTTCTCTCTCAGCACCCCTCCTTTTTCGTGTTTCTTACAGGAGGCCCAGCTGCTCCCCCAGCTGGGGGACCACCCCCGCCTCCAGGACCTCCCCCTCCTCCGGGTCCCCCCCCACCCCCTGGTCTCTCCTCCTCGGGGATCTCGGCTGGGGGTCATGGAGCAGGGGGAGGCCCACCCCCTGCACCCCCTCTCCCCACAGCACAAGGCCCCAGTGGTGGAGGGACTGGGGCCCCCGGCCTGGCCGCAGCCATTGCCGGAGCCAAACTCAGGAAAGTCAGCAAGGTGAGGGGGCAGGCAAGGTGGGTGTGGGGTGACGGGGCCTGATATAATGGGATGAGGCCAGAGTTTCCTGGGAGCCTCACAGGAGGGCTGGAAGGCCAGGAGGCCCGCCCATAAAGCCCCCACCTCTTTGTAATTTCTCCAGCAGGAGGAGGCCTCAGGGGGGCCCTTGGCCCCCAAAGTTGAGAGCAGTCGAAGCACGGGCGGGGGGCTCATGGAAGAGATGAATGCCATGCTGGCCCGGAGGTGAGCCTGAGCCTGGAGCCCTCAATAGCCGCAGAAAGCCCTTGGAACACACCCCTCAGACCAGCAGTTATCACCTGGAGATTCC
>NW_006786304.1:1525525-1554752 GCF_000442215.2 Lipotes vexillifer | reverse complement strand
TTCCTGCTGTTCAGTAGGGCCGGGTTGGGGGAGGGCTCAGATTCCCAGTTAGTTGGTTTCTTTGGGTGAGAGTTCACTCTTTGATAGCCAGGTTTGGGATATAATGATGGGGATTGCATTCTCCTGAGATGGCTGAGGTTTGCAACCACCCAGGTAGCCTCTGGAATGTTCTAAACCCCAGAATTCTAGGACCTTAGGAGATCCTGCCTCAGAACTTGGGAACTCCGCCCTTAGAATTGTGTGACTCCCAAACGTGGGAATCGGAGAGCCCCACCCCAGTTCGAGAGCGGCACTCTCTTTAACTTCTAAAACTAAAATTTTCTTAGCCTTGACAAATTCCAGAAGTCTGCACGCTAGAATCCAGAGCTCCGGGGAAGGGAATTGCTGAGTGGCTGAGGGAGGGCTGAAGCCATCTGTTTTTGCCTTTCTCTCTTAACAGAAGGAAAGCCACACAAGTTGGGGAGAAAACCGCCAAGGATGAATCTGCCAATGTGAGTCAGGGGCTCTTCCTGCCATATACCCCTTAGGATGTACCGTTTGTGTAGGAATATTGGGGAGGGGGCTGTGATAGGGATGGGCTAGGTTTGAAGGTGGAGGAGGAAAATGAGCAGAGGTGTGGCGTCGGGGGTGGGGGGCTGGCTCATGACAGTTTCTTTTTTTTTTTTAATTTATTAAATTTATTTATGTTTGGCTGCATTGGGTCTTTGTTGCTGCGCGTGGGCTTTCTCTAGTTGTGCCGAGCGGGGGCTGCTCTCGGTGGCGGTGCGCAGGCTTCTCGTTGCCGTGGCTTCTCTTGTTGCGGAGCACGGGCTCTAGGCGCGCGGGCTTCAGTAGTTGTGGCTCATGGGCTCAGTAGCTGTGGCTCGCGGGCTGTAGAGTGCAGGCTCAGTAGTTGGGGCACACAGGCCTAGTTGCTCCGTGGCACGTGGGATCTTCCCGGACCAGGGCTCAAACCCGTGTTCCCTGCATTGGCAGGTGGATTCTTAACCACTGCGCCACCAGGGAAGCCCTTGGCTCATGACAGTTTTATTTCCCACCAGCAGGAGGAACCAGAGGCCAGAGTCCCAGCCCACAGTGGTGAGTGAGAGCCCAGTCTAGTCACAGGAACTACAAGTCCCAGGATGCCCGCTTCTCACATATAACACACCTTGATGGGAGAGTCTGTACAAACAGTGCTGGGGATTGTAGTCTGCTGAGATGGTTCTTTGAACAGGGGCTGATGAGGCTTGGGGAGAAAGATTGAGGCAGGGCATTCCTTGTCCCTGATCTTTTTGATTTATTGCCTGTCCCCCAGAATCTGTGCGGAGACCCTGGGAGAAGAACAGCACAACCTTGCCAAGGTGGGCCATCAATACTGGGGCCCCACCCCCCAAAATAGTTGCATTTGCCAAATTTGTAGGGAGGAACACTGTGTGACCCCTGGAATGGGAGGCAGGGGAGGCAGACCCTCTCTCTAACCTCATTTCCGCCCCAACCACACCAACTCTCCCAGGATGAAGTCATCTTCTTCAGTGACCACTTCCGAGGCCCATCCCTCTACGCCCAGCTCCAGTGATGAGTCAGACCTGGAGAGGGTGAAACAGGTAGCTTGGGGAAAGGACTGGGAGTGAGGTCCGGGGGACAGAAAGGAGATCTGGGTCCAGACTCTGCCACTGACCTGCCATGTAATTCTAGAAAAGGCCTTGGGAACCTCAGTTTTCCAGCCTGAGAAATGGAGAGATTGGATCATGTCAGGGATGACATAGACACCATAACCACCTTATCCAGTGCCCATGACAGACCTTACTAGTCTTGTCACTGGACTCACTCCTGTTGAGTACCCAGAATCCTTTTCAGTACACTGGCCCCAGACATTTATCACCACCTGGAGGTGGCAGGAGACTGCAATGTATTTGCCAGCCTTGGTACTGGATGTTCTCCAGTACTTTCCTTCTGGCTCCAAGGATCCAGAATTCTCCCCTAGAACTCTCACTTTGTGGCCTTGCCAGTGATGTCATGGTGTGTGTGTAATAGGGGTCTTGAACCTCCTTCCTCTGGCCCCTCAGTCATTAAGAAAGGGGGGATTCACTTTTGCAAGTCCAAGTACCCTTCCTGATTGGTACCCCATCATTTTCAGGAGCTTCTGGAAGAGGTGAGGAAGGAACTGCAGAAAGTGAAAGAGGAAATAATTGAAGGTGAGGTGGTTTTTTATTTTAAACATTTATTTATTTTGGAGGCATCACGTCCCTTGGAAAGCCCTGTTTTGGAAGGGAAGGGGGAAGAAACTCTGCCCCTGACCTCTGCCCAGTTTCCTTCCAGCCTTTGTCCAGGAGCTGAGGAAGCGGGGCTCCCCCTGACCGCAGGGCCCCAGAAGATCCAGTTTCTCCTTTCCGCACACGCCCTCTGCCTGTCACCCTGCTTTCCCTGCCTCAACTTGACTTGGAATTGGCTGAAGACTACACAGGAATGCGTCTTCCCCACTCCCTATCTCACTTGGAAAATTCCAAGGGGGGGGTGTGTGGCTTCCCTGGCACCATGCCCACACCCATACTGGCTGCTGATCGGCTGGGGAGGCCCCCACCCTTTGCTCCCTTTGGTCCTTCCCCTCTGCCATCCCCTTGGGGCTGGTTCCTCTGCTGGGGATGTACCAATTAACCCCACAGTAAGGGGGAAGGAAGGAGGGAATTTCACATTCCCTTGTTCTAGATTCACTTTAACGCTTAATGCCTTTGAAGTTTTGTTTTTTAAGAAAAAAAGTATATATATATATATTTAGGTTTGGGGGGGAGGAAATGTTTTTTCTCTTTGGTTTTGATAAAATGGGATGTGGGGAGTTTTTAAATGCTGTGCCCCTGGCTTGTCCCACTTGGGACAGCTATTTAAGGGGGGTTGTCCCATCAGGCTGGGGGCACCCCCCCACCCCCACCCCAGGGACCTCCCTTCCCTCTGGCTCCTTCCCCTTTTCTATGAGGAATTAAGATGCTGTAACTTTTTAGAACCTCAGTTTTTTGATTTTTTATTTCGGTAGGTTTTGGGGTCCAGGCCATTTTTACCCCCTGGGGAAAAAAGATGAGGGGGAAAGGAAAAGGGGAGGAAACCTCCCCTCTCCCACCTTCACCTTTAGCTTCTTGAAAATGGGCCCCTGTGGAATAAATCTGCCAGTTTTTATAAATGCTAAGATTTCTGGAGTGATTTGAAGGGCTGCTCTCATGAGGATGGGGGCGCGTCCCTCCCTCCCCCAGTAATCTGCCTTCCCCTCACCTTCCTTCCCACCCGAACCTGCCCTCAGACTCCTGCAGCTAGGGGGGCCTCTGGCCCCTCTCGGCCTTCCTGCCTCCCTTCCTCTCTGTGCCCCTCACCAGGCAGCTTCCTCACTCCTCCCCACCCTGCCCCAGCCACTTCACCACCCTAGAGAAAGCCAGGGGCAGTCCCTCATCGACCGTGTGCCCTTGGACAAGACCCTTTGCTTCCCCTGGGCCTCAGTTTCCCCATCTGGGAAAGGGCTCAAAGGATGACACTGGCTCCTTCCCACCCGAACCCTCCCAGCCTCTAATTTTAGTGAGCCTGCCACCCATTTTGCAGATGTATGTCATGGTTCTCAGACACATTCTCAAGATGACTTTCCCCCAGAGCTCCTTAAATTATACAACATTTACAGTCTAAAAAAAATAGAATTCAGAAATAACAGAGCTCATAACACATCCCCTTTAATGGTTCAGTGGGTTGGCAGGGGTTAGGTAGGTGAGGTAGGTAACACTTAACACTACCTGGTGGAATTATTCCATTTGGTTGGAGGTGGTGAACTTCAGGGCTGAGGGGGCAGGTGGAGGAAGCCTTTGCATGAAGGACTGGGGTGGACACTGGGTGTCCAGTTCAAAGGCAAGAAGTAAGGGGGAATCCCTGAGTACTCTGAAGAGGAGATTTGGATGGAGGAAAGGGTGGAGGGATCTGTTGGAATGATCCACTTAAAGGGGAGAACCCCAGTCAAGGCACCAGTGGTGGACTAGAGGAGCCACAGGGAGACCCACCGGAGCTAATGCACACCAAGATCCATCCTATTCCCTGCCCCCGCAGAAGAGTGAGGTAGATGGAAGGTCAAGGGGTGGGGAAGTCCATCAGAGGTTTCTATATTTTCACTACAACGGTCGGTCCCAGTGAAGGAGTGGGAAGAGGTGTCCTGGTGTAATGGATGAGGGTCCCAGGGAAAGGACCACTCCTCAGGTAAGTTGGAGGTGTGAGTGACAAAATTAGATGGTCCATGTGCCCTGCTGGCCCTCCTATTGGTAGGTGGGTGGGGTCCGGTGGAAGACACTGCTTTTCCATTCCAGAGTGCTAAACCAGTGGATGCGGTGGGGGGATGGGGGTCGGGCTGGAACGTTCCACCGGTGGATGGGGGTGTCCCAGTGGGAGGTACCCCTTACTGGGCAGGTTAGTAGGGAGGTGACCAGAAGCCTGGTTGGATCAGCCCCAGTCCAAGATCCCTTCTGCCTCTAGAGGGACCTGGTGGTATTAGCTGGGCCGGTTCAGGAAGGGACAGTGGGGACAGACATGGCAGCCCAGGCATCAGTCACGTCTGAGACAAGGGCCCTGCGGCCCCCTACTCCTCTCCTCGGGCGTGGGCTCTGCCTGGGGCGCGGGCGGCGGGTCCGGGGCGCAGAGCTGGGCGCGCATCTCTTGCATCTGCGCCTGCAGCTCCTCCAGGGCGCCCCGCGGCGGCGCCGCCTGCACCTGCGCCTGCAGGGCCTCCAGCGCAGCGCCAGGCGGCTCCCCCTCGTCCCGCATCGCGTCCCAGGCGGCGCGCTGCTCCCACTCCTTGCGACCCTGATACGCCTGGTGGCGCCAGCACTCCAGCACCAGGCAGCCTCCGCCCACGATGAAGACGGTGGCCTCGCCCAGCAGCTCGGCGCCCAGCTCGGCGGCCGCCGCCTCGTTCAGCGGCTTGACGGCTTCAGCGTTGAAGCCCATGAGGCGCATCTTGGTCCGCATCTCCACCCAGTGGTACACTGCTGGGGAACACAGGGGTCAGGGATCTTTGCTGGGAATGCAAGCCCCGCGCCTCGACGCCTCGGTGTCCGGGTCGGAGCACTGGCGACACGGCGGCCAGAATCGCGGGCGCCAGCGGGGAATGGGCCCCTTAACCAAGACCCGCGCCGGGCCTCGCACGCGGAATGCCCAGTTAGTTATCTGGCCAGGGGTGGCCCTGAGGGCATCTTTTGAAAACGTCCAGAAGATTCTGGTGATTGGCTGGGGATGAGAATTGCTGCCCTGGAGGGGAGGTCCAGAGTGGGGGGCCGCAATCTCTGGGAGGGGGTGGGAGCGGTCAGAAGTCCAGGGCGGGTGTAAAGCTTGCTCCTTCTGCCCCTCCCACAACCCACCTGCCAGGCTCCTTCCCTCTCCCCCGAAGGTGGGGCCGACGGTGCTGCGCTCTGTCCTGACGTGTGCTCACTGTGGGGTTTGGGGCTTTGGACGGAGTTCCGGGCTGGAGCGCCTGCTCTAACGCCAACTCCTTCCTTATCTAATCACTTACTCATGTGAACAAGGATTATCAGCATTGTGATCACTTGTAAATGCAACATAAGCCTAGAGTTGATGTTGAAACCTGATTCACTGCAGTAATAATTAATATTCATCCACTGATACATGAATTGATGGGAAAAATAAGGTTCCTTGGGCTCATTAAGGGATGAATTTCTGAAAACATTTATACTTGACCCCTTCCAACCATCCTCCACAGCAACCAGGCTGACCTAATTAGGTTTTCTTCCTTTAAGTTAGAATAACATGCACATGGGGGGAATCATTTAGACTACATAGAAGGGGGTAAATTGCAAGACAGAAGTCCATCTTTCCACCTCCAGCTTTAGTTCTCCTATTCCTCAAAGGAATAGGAGGACTATTTTTGGGGGGCTGCACAGCGTGGCTTGTGGGATCTCAATTCCCACACCAGGGACTGAACCCCGGCCACAGCATTGAAAGCCTGGAATCTTAGCCACTAAGAGGTTAACCACTTCTATTGGCAGACCAGCCAATAGAGAAGGACTTGAATCGCCTAAGAGGAGAAAATCTAAATGGCCACTAGACATGTGAAAAGATGCGGTCTTTTCATTACATGTCAGGAAAATATTAATTAAAATCACAAAGAGAAAGCACTATACACACACCAGAATGGCTGAAATGAAAAACCCACACATCCTAAGTGCTGCCAAAGATGTATCACACTCAGACTCGGAGGAGGTAATTGAGGACACCCACTCTGGCAGCTGGTTGGCAGTGACTCCTAAATTTAGCATTCAGTGCTCTATGAGCCAGCAATTCCGCTCCTGGGTGGACACCCACAGAAACCCGTCACATGTTCTCTGAAAGACATGTCCCTGCATGTTCACCTCAGTGCTATGAAAAAAAGACTCTAGACCACCCAAATGCCCACCATAGAAGGACTGGTAAAAAAGGATGCACACAGTGAAACACTCAACGGCAATGAGAACAAATGAACCACAGCGACATACAAAAAGCTGAATAAATCTCACAGACAATGTTGAGTGAAAGAGGCCACACAAGCATACATGCTCTGTGATTCCATTTATATAAAGTCCCCAAAGAGGCAAATTCAATCCACAGGGTTACAAGTCAGGATGGTGGTTACACTTGGGAGGCATAGTGACTAGAAGGGGGGCGTGGTAGGGTTTCTGGGGGGGCTGGTTATATTCTGTTTCCTGTTCTTTCTGTGAGTTTATCAAACTATACACTTAGGATTTGTACACTTTGCTTTAGGTATACTGTAATCCAGTTAAAAGTTTTCATAACCCAGGGGTTCCCTGGTGGTGCAGTGGTTAAGCATCTGCCTGCCAATGCAGCGGACATGGGTTCGAGCCCTGGTCCGGGAAGATCCCACATGCCGCGCAGCAACTAAGCCCGAGCGCCACAACTACTGAGCCTGTGCCCTAGAGCATGTGCTCTGCAACAAAAGAAGCCACCACAATGAGAAGCCCGCGCACCGCAATGAAGAATACCCGCTGCGCGCCGCAACTAGAGAAAGCCCGCACGCAGCAACAAAGACCCAACGCGGCCAAGAAAAAAAGTTTTCATGACCCAAGTGAACGAGAGTTGTCCAGCCACCTTCCTGATCTCTTCCAAGTGACTTTCACTTGCAGCATCTGGTGAGGCCCAGAGAAATGCCACTGTCTGGTGCCATGCCCTTGGTCAGTCTGTTTCCTCCCTGTTGCCCATGGGCAGCCGGACTTGGCCTTGGCCACCTGTCAGACGAGCCTGAGACATCTAACTTCAAGGTGTCTTGACTGCCTATTTAACCCTCTTCCTGTTGGGAAATTACACTGGCCCCTCCCAAAAGGAGCCCCAGTCTTATGATGTCCCCCAGGCTCCTGCCTGGGTGCAGGAAGCAGGGTCGTGATGGAACCTTGAACTCTCTATTCTCCCTGAGGGTCTGTTAAAAGGCAAAATGGGTTCAGAATCCAGGACTGAGAAAGTCCAGGCCCCCACTCAAAATGGGAGGGGGACGGGCACGACTATGGCGTGTGTTAAAGGGACTCAAAGACATGATGACAGCACATTCCTTTCTTTTTTAAAATTTTTTAATTTTTAAAAATGTATATATATATTTTTGGCTGCGCTGCGGGGCCTGCGAGATCTTAGTTCCCCAACCAGGGATTGAACCCACGCCACCTGCAGTGGAAGCGTGGAGTCTAAACCAATGGACGGTCAGGGAATTCCTCACATTCCTTTTTGTTTAGAAACCAAAATTTGACTCCATATGTCAATTACCTCCATAAATCTAGACAGTTTCTTAAAGGTAAAGGCTCAAAAGGGAATCTCAGCCTGAAATTGAGGAGGATTTTATGTCACAATCTATAAATGATGCTATGCTTGCCAAGCACAGTAGTTAAAACAAAGCAAAGCAAAAATGGTGAAATGACTCATGTTTGCTTCCCTAGCAGTGTCTTATATCCCCAGGCATGCTTTTGCCAACTTACCAACACTTCTGAAATATTTCGCTACTAATAAATCTCACGATTTGCAAAGGAAACAATTAAAAGGACGAATGAACTTTATATATTTCAACACAGAAAAATCTCCCAAACATAACGAGAAGAAATACTGGGTCCAAAAGATACAAACAGCGTGATAAAAACAAGAACGTGCACTACGGACACACATATATATCCAGGAAAAGTGTAAAGTCTCATATGGAATAATACTCAGCAACTTCAGGACAGATGAAGGAGGAAGGAGTGAGAACGGGGTGAGGCTTTTTAGCTTTAGTCCCTAAAAAAGGGAATAAAACTCAAAGCAAATGGGGCAAAGTGTTAATATCTATTAATTCTAAGTGGTAGGTACGCGGCTGTTTGTTATAGTACTTTCTCTATGTCTGCAATATTTCACAATTAAAAGTAAAAAATTAGTTCAAAAAGAATAACAATTATATTTTTTGGCCATTTGGAAACAAAAGGATTTTGATGAATGCACAGTGATAGAAATCAGGTCAGTGCTTCCCTGAGGTCAGGTATGGCGGGAGAGATGGACTGCAAAGGAACACAAGGAAATTTGGGGGGTGAAGGAAATATTTTTAACTATGGTGGTGGTTTCATGGCAAATACCTGTGATAAAACCCATCAAAGTGAACCCTTAAAATAAGTACAGTTTATTATTTTATTTTATTATATTTTTTTGCGGTACGCGGGCCTCTCACTGTTGTGGCCTCTCCCGTTGTGGAGCACAGGCTCCGGACGCGCAGGCTCAGCGGCCATGGCTCACGGGCCTAGCCGCTCCGCGGCATGCGGGATTTTGCCGGACCGGGGCACGAGCCCGCGTCCCCTGCATCGGCAGGCGGACTCTCAACCACCGCGCCACCAGGGAAGCCCTAAGTACAGTTTATTGCATGTAAGTCAAACCTCAAAAAAAGTTGTTAAATAAAAAGGAATTTTATAAGATTAAGAAAGTGAGAAGGCAAGCCACAGACTAGGAGAAAATATTTGCAAATCATATATCTGATAAAGGACTTGTTGCAGAACATATAAAGAGCTCTTAAAACTCAACAATAGTTGGGAATTCCCTGGCAGTCCAGTAGTTAGGACTCGGTGCTTCCACTGCAGGGGGACCCGGTTCAATCCTTGGTCGGGGAACTAAGATCCCCGCAAGCCACATGGCGCAGCCAAAAAAAAAAAAAAAAAAAAGTCAGCAGAGAAATACCAATCAAAACCACAATGAGATTCCATTTCACACCCACTAGAATAACTGTATTCAAAACAACGGCCAGTTGCACACATGTCCACATCAGCATTATTCACAACAGCCAAAAAGTGGAAACAACCCCAAAGTCCATCAATTTGTGAATGGATAACAAAATCTGGTATATTTATACAGTGGAGTATTATTAATACATAAAAAGGAATAAAGTACTGATACGTGTTACGACAAGGATGAATCTTGAAAACATTATGCACAGTGAAGGAAGCCAGACACAGAAGGCCACGTAGTGTATGATTCTTTTATATGAAATGTCCAGAAGAGGCAAATTCATAGAGACAGAAAGCAGATTAGTGTTTGCCAGGGGCTGGGGGAGGGGAGAATGGGGAGAGACTGCTAATGGACTTGAGGGATCTTTTCAGTGATGGAAATGTTCTAAAACGACTGTGGTAACAATTGCACGACTATGTAAATTTACTAAAAATAAATTGTCCACTCAAGACAGATGAATTTTATGGCATGTAGATTATACCTCATTGAAGCTGTTTAAACAAACAAGCAAGCAAAAAGTAGAGTCTCTCCCCCTGAAATTAGCAAATGCTGCTATGCAAATGCGCGTGCTTCTCATTGTGGTGGCTTCTCTTGTTGCGGAGCACAGGCTCTAGGCACGTGGGCTTCCGTAGTTGTGGCACATGGGCTCTAGAGCACAGGCTCAGTAGCTGTGGCGCAAGGGCTTAGTTGCTCCACGGCCTGCGGGATCTTCCCAGACCAGGGGTCGAACCCGTGTCCCGTGCATTGGCAGGTGGCTTCTTAACCACTGTGCCACCAGGGAAGTCCCTGGACCTGAAATCTTGAGCAAGGTATCAAGGATGCCAGAAGTGCCTAGGAGTCATGCAGGAGGGAGGATGGCAGGTGAAGGGCGGATGTGGGGTGGTACCCACGGTGCTGTCAGTCCTCTGACCTCAGGAGTCCACCAGTGTCTCGTGCTCATGGCAACCTGGGGTAGATGCCTTGCTGCCAGGTGTTGGTCCAGCCAGGGACTACATTTCCCAGTGCCCCTTGGGGTTAGGTGTGGCCAGGGCATTAAGTCCCGGCAAGGGGAATTGAGGTGAAGTGAGTAGAGTGCCACTTCCAGTCCTGGTCCATAAAACCTGTGCTGTCTTCCTTCATGCTCTTTACTGACCTCTGGCTGGAGTGGACATGACCCCCAGGGTGACCTTGAAAGGCACAAGCTGAAGATGGTGGGACTGCATCAGCCTGGGTCCTTGAATGACTGAGCAGAGGAAGAGGGCTGTCCTGCCACGTGACTCCCCTGCAAGAACCGCTACACAAGCAAGAAATAAACCCCTGTTCTAGGTGCCATTACACATTTTGGGTCTCTTGGTGACAACACTGGTGTCCTGAACTATAGACCTCCAAGATTCCTGGTGATTTTCCTAGCCTTGGTCTCCAATATATCCTTCCAATATAGTCTTTTTCTGCTTCCGTTGGCCCAGGACGGTTTCTGTTGCTGGCAATGCAGAGTGTTCACTGATGATGACAAAAGTTCAGTGCTTTGCTAGTACCTTCTCTGAGCTAGGCACCTCCCTAAGTGTTTTACGTGTATTAACTGTTTGGATGTCGTAATAATCCCACAAAGGAAGTTCCGTTGTCAAGCACGAAGACATCCGGTGAACTCCGGCTCATACAAGTAGCATGAGGTGGGTCTAGGGCTTGAGTCCAGGAATTTCAGTGTCAGAGCCCACACACTCCTCCACGATGCTCCACTGCCCTCCAGACAGATTCTCTAAGCCTAGAAATGACTGCCAGTCACATCCATTTTCACACAGCACTATTCACAATAGCCAAAAGGAGAAGCAACCCAAATGTTCATTGACAGATGTACAGATAAACAAACTGTGGTCTATCCGTACAATGGATATTATCCAGCCATAAAAAGAAATGGAGTACTAATACCTGCTGCAACATGGATGAACCTTGAAAACATGACGCTGAGTTGAAAGAAGCCAGACACAAAAGTTCTGATTGTATGATTCCACTGATAAGAAATGTCCAGAACAGGCAAATCCATAGAGATAGAAATCAGATTGCTGGTGGTCAGGGGTTGGAGGGGGAGGGGATGGAGAGTAGCCACTTAATGGGTACCAACTCTTATTTTGGAGGTCATGAAAATGTTTTGGAATTAGATAGAGGTGATGGTTGTACAATGTGGTGAATGTACACATGCCACTTAATTATTCACTATAAAATGGTTAATTCTATGTTATGTGAATTTTACACCAATTAAAAAACAAAAACAAAAAACAAAACTGCAAAACTCCACACAAGGGGCACCCTCAGCCACAGCTTCGGCTCCTACCACTGCCTGAGCTACCGTCACTGCAAGAAGCCAAAGAAAAACAGCCGTGGAGGAAGGATTCTGCTTCCTCCATGGGCCCTGTAACTTGACATTTTTTATTTTTTTAATTGAAGCATAGTTGATTTACAATGTTGTGATAGTTTCAGGTGTACAGCAAAGTGATTCAGTTATACATATGTATCTTTTTCAGATTCTTTTCCATTATAGTTTATTACAAGATATTGAATACAGTTCCCTGTGCTATACAGTAGGACCTTGCTGTTTATCTATTTTATATACAGTAGCGTGTATCTGTTAATCCCAAACTCCAAATGTATCCCTCTCCCCCTTTCCCCTTTGGTAACCACAGTTTGTTTTCTGTGAGTGCAACCTGACGTCTGTGATCTGCAGCCAGAGGAGGCTGCTCAGTGGTTGCCTGGGGGAGGGGAGAGGGGAGGGGGGCAGGGGGAGGGGCTTGAGGAGACTGGGGAGTGATGAGATGTGTCTACTATCTTGAGTGTGGTGGTGGTTTCACGGGTGCATACGTATGTCAAAACATCAAATAATACACACTACTGTACATAAAAGAGGTATTTTATATGTAGAAAAAATAGATATTTAAATATTGTAAATCAACTGCACCTGAATAAAACTTTAAAAAATTTAAACCATCAAATTATACACTTTATATACATGCATTGTATTGTGTGTCACTTATACCTCTCACTTAAAGCTTATACGTCACTTAAAGCTGCTTTGAACAAAAAAATTCGAGATAAGGCAGGATAAGCACCTACTTAGAAACAGAGAAAAAGGACTGAAAGAGTTTGTGGCAGGAGAAAGGGTACAGAGTGGGTAGCGTGGGGCTGGGAATTGCTGCTTTTGATGATAAGCCTTAGAGAATGTTTTGTTCTTTAAACTGAGAATAAAAATAAACATTTAGTGTAATTACACACGTGCACACGCACAGACACAATACTCGTGGGACCTGAGCACTGTTATCTTGGATCCTTGCCCCCTCACCTGATTAGTCACTGGATCTGATGAACCCCAGTCTCTGCCCCTCGGCGCCCCCTGCAGCTCCCCAGCCGGCACTAGTTCAGCCCCGTCCTCTCAGTCCACGCTCCCCATGGAGTGATGGTCCCAGAAAATAAAAATGCACCGAAGCCACAGCCCTCTCCTGACGAAAACCCTACTGCAGTGGTCTCTACTTGCTCACAGAAAAAGTCCTGACTCCTTAAAATGGCCACAAGGCCCAACGGGATCTACCCCATGGTTGATGGGGAGTTTCCAACTGTTCATTCAGTGCCCAGACCCCTCTGCTCCCTCCCACCCCTGGGCCTTTGCATATGCTATTCCCTCTGCTGCAACACTCACTCCTCTCCACACCCACCCTGAATTTTCAGATGCCTCTTCCTGTTGGGAGTCCTTCGTGACCCCCCAGGCTGGGTCCATCACGATTTATGTGGGTTCTCCCATCCCAGATCCACGCACTGTGGGTCATCACTATCTGTGGATGGACTGTCTCCCTCGTGACCTGGGAGTCCCGAGAAGGCAGGATCCAGAGTGCCTTGGTCACCACTGTGTTCCCAGCACAGCCCTGCCTAGCACAGGACTGGGCACAGAGATGATATTCATGGAATATTTGCTAAAAACATAAATGAATGAATGAATCAATCAATCAATGAATAAATAAACTACTGACCAATTACAAAAGGGCAAAGGGTACTTTTCCAGTGGCAGACCTGGTGGTCATCACCTGAACCAAGTGATCAAACTCAGCATCATCCGAAACGGGACACACCGACATCGTGTCCTGATGGAGTTGCCAAGGGAAAGACACAGCACCACACACATCGTTTTACTGCTGAAAATGTTCACTCTGAATCTAATTATGGTCCAGAGTGTGGGTCATTTGCTACAGGGCAACTGAGCTGGAAGTTCCAAAAACCCAAAGTCATAAAAATCCAAAAGAGCTAATGAACTGTCTTAGATTTTTCAAGATTAAAGAGATGTGACTATAAAATATAATTGTGGATCATGATTGGATCCTGGATTAGAGGGGAAAAAAAATCTACAAAAGACATTTTGACATTGTTGGAGAAATTTGAAAAGAGGCAGTTTCTTAAATGAAATTATTAATCATTTTCTTAGTGTATAGTGGTTTGTGGATTATGTGGGAGAAGGTCCTTATTCTTAGAAGACACTTGCTTCAGTTTTTAAGGATGGGGAATTCCCTGGCATTCCAGTGGTTAGGACTTGGCGTTTTCACTGCCGAGGGCTCAGGTTCGATCCCTGGTCGGGGAACTAAGATCCCGCAAGCCGCACAGCATGGCCAAAAAAAAAAGAAAGAAAAAAAAAAAAAAACCACCCAGGGAATCTCAGCCTCCAGTTTAACACACAGACCTTCCAGACCTCACAACTTTCTAGTTATCCTCAACTTTCACAAGTTACGTCCTCTAACATGGGGAGGAGACTATAATTTAGGATTCCATAAAATCATGTGATCAGAGCGACCAAGAGAGAGAACAGTCCAAGCTACCATCCACTCACACAGACCTCAAAGTCACAGAGAAAGATGAACACCAGAAGGGAAGCAGGAAAATCTGTGTATATAGAGAGACAAAGATATAGATGTAAACTGTTATGGACTAAAATGTTTGTGTGCCCCCCGAATCCATATGTTGAAGGCCTTACCCCCAATGTGATGGTGTTTGAAAGTGGGGTCTTTGGGAGGTAATTAGGTTCAGATGAGGTCTTGGGGACAGGGACTCCATGATGGGATTAGTGTCCTTATAAGCAGAGGAAGAGACAACAGGGCTCGCTCTCTCTCTTTGCCTTGTGAGGACACAGTGGGAAGGCGGCCGTCTGCAAGCCAGGAAAAGGGTCCTCGTCAGGAACTGAATCTGCCAGCGCCTTGATCTTGGACTTCCCAGTCTCCAGAATGTGAGAAAATATATATCTGTTGTCTAAGCCACCCAGCCTATGGTATTTGGTTACAGCAGCATGATAGAAGACATAAACATGGGTATAGATGTAGACCTAGATATTTGAAGGACATTAACAGGACACAGTGTGAACAAGGGATGGATCCAGTAAGGGCACTTGGGTGCTGATTGTGTATTTCCTTCCATTGCTCTGTAGGTTTGAAAATTTTTCCAAATAAAATATTGGAGAAAACTGAAATATAACAAACAAACAAACAAACAAATAGCATGTATGGAAAATACTCCAAAATGTAGGAGCCGATTATTTCTGCGAGATGGGTTTGGTGGTGGTCTATGATTTCTAAATTTTCTCCTATGAACACTGATGACTTGTTTGTTAAATCAAAGAGGAAAATTCAAAACGTATACATGATCAGATCCGGCGGCGTCATTTCCAGGAATTATTCTTAAGAAGCTAAGGATGGAATGCACAAAAATTTAGCCCATGGTCCCTGCGGACACCCCTCTGCCTAGCATGGCTGTTTGGGAAGGTCCTTTCCTTCCAATCACCAAGGCGTACCTTCCAGGTCAAGGAGAAGTGGGGCCACTGTTTGGTGTGTGATATGCCCATCTTCTAAGCTTAAAACTCAAAACTCATGGGAAGCCTGGAGGGGTGAGGGGGCAGACTCTAGGGTACCTTATTCACTGTCTCTTGGAGGGTCCCTGCAAGACTGAGCCCCAGGTACTCACAGAAGTAACCTGCTTACTAACATACCCTGTAAAGACTTCCTTCCTTTTCTGTCTCACTTCCCTCTGGAAGAACCCCTTGTTCCTCCCCTTCAAAGAGTCAAAGAATAGCAGCAATTTATTATCCCTGTAACTACTTTCTGAAGAGGGGAATAAGGGCCCCTATTTGCAGCTAACTTGGTTATTTAAGAGTCAAAGAGTTTCCGTCTGGAATGATGAAAGAGTTCTGGAAATAGATGGTGATGGTTGCATAGCACTGTGAATACACTTAATGTACTTAATGCCACTGAACTGTACATTTAAAAATGGTTAAAATGATGAATTTTATATTATGTATATCTTGCCACAGTTTACAAAGAAAAGGTAACTTGGTAATGAGAAATTGGTTTAGGTATTTCACCCCCAACTGGTCAACACCTACTGGGTGTACTGCAATACGGTCCTGATGATAATCACCCAGAGTTAGTGCACACCCCACAAGGTAAGGGCTCAGTCCCACGAGACTGCCCACACTCCAGACATCAACCACAAGCGGGCTTCCTAGGCCATGTTCACTTCTGACTCACTGGCTGCAGATTCAGGGCTCCCACAATTCTCTCAGATTCAATAACTGGCTAGAATGGCTCACAGAACCCCCTGAAAATGTTATACTTAACAATTAGAGTTTTAGTATAAAAGATGTACAGAGGGTGAGGTCTAGGAGGGAACACAGAGCTTCCTTTGCTCTCTCCCTGTATCAGAACAGCAATCAGAACAGGACTCAGGCTGCCACCCAGGAAGCACTCAGTTTCATCAAGAGTGATGAAATCTTCGGCCAAGTGACTGAACTCAATCTCCAGAGCTCCCAATATAGCTAGTTTAAAATCACAACCTGGAACTTCCCTGGTGGTCCAGTGGCTAGGGCTCTGCACTCCCAATACAGGGGGACCCGGGTTTGATCCCTGGTCGGGGAACTAGATCCCGAAAGGTATGCTGCAACTAAGAAGTCCACATGCTGCAACTAAAAACCCCACGCACCGCAACTAATAAATTTATTTATTTAAATCAAATCAAATCAAATCACAACCCTCTGGGGGCAGGGGGCAGAGATAAATTAGGAGTTTGGGATTCACACATACACACTAATATGTATAAAATAGGTAAACAACAAGGACCTACTGTATAGCACAGGGAACTCTACTCAATATCTTGTACTAACCTATAATGGAAAAGAATCTGAAAAAAAAAAAAATGTAACTGAATCACTTTGCTGTACACCTGAAACTAACACAACATTGTAAATTAACAATACTCCAATAAAATAAAAACAAAATCACAACCCTCTATATCTTATATCTATACCTTATGTCTAGGTCTTTCCGGTGACTGGCTCGGTCTGAGTCATCCCATTAGCATAACAAAGATACACCCATCCTTTAGGAATTTATGAATGACTTTGAAGGGTTGTGTTAGGAATTGTGGTAACGCTTACATATATTCTTTATTACCAAGGGAGTTACTTGCATCTGGAGCTCATTGGTGATTGACTTTGCAGGACAGAGGGCAGAAGACAGAAGCTGTCTTCCCCAGGTGCTGCTGGCCTCCGTAACATGTGCCAACCAGGGGCCTCCAGACGCAGGCCAGGGCCCAGGACCAGTGTCAGCGGCGGATCCGGACTCCTTATCTTCTCAGGTACAGGCCTGTCCCCACCACCCTCGTCCTCCCGCCCAGCTCCCCGACCCTCACGTCTCTCTCCCCTGCAGCTCTCTTCCTCGTGCTGTTCCCATTCCTGCACGGATGGCCCCATCCCTCTAAAGGTGAGCACGGGTGCGGGGGACAGGGAAGTCTGAGCCCTCTGGGGTGGCGGGGCAGCAGCGAGGGGCTCAACTTCCACCTCCGTGCTCCGCATCAGCTGAAATGCCAACCTGAGTGTGGAATTCTGACCCACTTCCCACCCCCGGGGTCTGGGGTCGTCTGTGTGGATCTCCCATGCCAGCCCCTTGCACTGAATATGGGTGCAGGGGGGTAGGGAGGGCGGAGAAATGGGGCATCTGCTGGGCTGGGAGGGAGAAGGGGAGTGATCGGCCGAGGCAAGAGCCAAAGTCAAGAGTCCGGTCCCAGCAATTCCCTGGAGGTCCCTGGAGGTTAGGACTCGGTGCTTTCACTGCTGAGGGTCGGGGTTCGATCCCTGGTTGGGGAATTAAGATCCCGCAGGCCACGCGGCGTGGCCAAAAATAAATAAATAAATAAAGAGTCCCATCCTACCACAGGCCCAGCTGGCAAAGCATTTCTATTATCCCTTATTTCAACCCCACTACCTGACAGCCACTTTCACTCTGGGTGACACACCCATGAAGCAGACAATCCCATTTTAGAGATGGGAAAAGTGTGGCTCAGAGGGGTGAAGTTAACTGCCTGAGGGGGAGAACGGGGCTTAAACCCTGACCGGGCGCGTCTTCTCTTCTCTACTTGCCTAAGCAACTTCAGTGACATTAGTTGCAGCCCTAGAACCAGGTAAGTGTACTCCTTTGGTTGTGACCGGGGTGCCCAAGGTGAGCGGTTGGTAACCCTGCGCACAAGGGCAGGAGCCCACTGAGGGCTGGAGAGCTCAGCACAGAACCCACGCCCCTGGGTCAGGCAAAAGGCAGATGAGAAGGAGGCAGCCAGAGGAGAGGGGTCACGACTGCTCTGGGGACAGAGGCGGATGGGACGTTGGACATCAGTGCTGGGTAAAGGATGAATGGATGCAGGGAAATGCAAATCAGAACCACAAGGAGATACGACTTCCCACTCATTAGGGAATGGGATAATCAGAGAGTCAGATAACGCGGGTTGGCAAGGATGTGGAGGAATGAGAACTCTTATACACTGCTGGTGGAAATGGAAAATGGGGAGGTCAATGTCCGGAATAGGCAAATCTATAGAGACAGAAAGTAGACTGGTGGCTGCCCAGGGCTGAGGGGTATGGGGAGGTCGGAGGAAATGGGGAGCAAGTGCTAATGGACACTGGGTTTCCTTTTAGGGTGATGGACATGTTCTAAAATTGATTGTGGTGCTGATTGAACAGCCCTGCAAATATACTAAAAACCACTGAATTGTATGCTTTAAATGGGTGAATTGTGTGATATGTGAATTCTATCTTAATAAAGGTATTTAAGACCAAAAAAACCCAAAAAACAAGGGAAAAGGGAATCCCTCGTCAGTCTGGTGGTTAGGACTCCACGCTTTCACTGCCAAGGTCCTGGGTTCAATCCCTGGTCAGGGAACTAACATCCTGCAAGTTGAAAAAAAACAAAATGAACGGATGCGAGGGGGATAAGGGACGGGAGGAGGGCGCAGGCAGAGGCCCTCTGCCCAGGCCCTCCCGCTGAGCCGTGTCTGGCCCCAGGTGAAGAGCTGGTGGTGAGAAAGGAGCCGTGGCGGCTCTGTGGCAGTGTGACGCTGGACCCCAAGCACCGGAAGTGGAGCTGCTGCACAGACTTCTACCCTTTCCACCACCTCATGCAGAGGTGCTGCCAACCTGGGGAAGTTCATGGTCACCCCCATGAACCCGGAAAAGTCAGAGGCTGAAGACTGCAGGACATACACCCAGAAAACTCTAGGTAGGTCCTGGCCCCGCCAGCGGCTTCCCTTTCTGCTCTGGGGGTCACAGAGACCCTCTTCTCTCTCCTTCCTTCCCGGGAGCTCTGCCCTCCGCAGAGGGGCTTGTCTGCTACTGGACAGGGCGTCTGTGCCATTAACTTAGCTGCATTCCAGCTTCCCACTGTGTGACCTCAAACAAGGGTCCTGCCCTCTCTGGGCCCAGTCTCCGTGTCACCAGGTTAAGGTATGCGCAAGAACTTCTCATCCACACAGAGCGGGGCTGGGGCTTTCAAAGTCCCTTCCCACAGTTCCGGAAGTGACATCAGGGGCAGCCCCTCCTGTGTTCTGCCCTCCTCTGAGCCCCTCCCCTGCTCCAGGTCCCAGATGCCCACATGTGTGTGACGGGAAATCTCCTGGGTGTCTCACAAGAGTGGCCGACTCCAAATGTAGGCAGGCATGGGGGTGGAAAAGAGGCTCAGCTCCTGGTTGTTGGAAGTCACAACCAGGTGGAAATCACTGGAGGGCCACTGCACCGCACTGAGGCCTGCTGCCCCCCTCAAGGGTCCCACAGACACTTCCAAGATCAAGGGGAAGCCCTGTCTCTGAACCTGGGCTGGTGGTGACCTGGGTGTTTAGTTTTCTCTTCTCTGTATTTTACAAAATAAAATGAAGACTGGTGATTAGATTTGTGTGTGTTCTCATGCAAAGACATCCTTGATGGAACAAGCCTGATATTGATGGGCACACAGTCTCATCTGGTTTTGATGAAAAGCAAATCGTACTATTAACTGGTTAGAAATGTGGGACTTCCTTCTTTTCCTACTGGCTGATTACATTTTATGAACAGATGTTACAGAACAGGAAAGAACAAGAGCAATCTCCTTTCTAGGAATTGGAACCTCTATGGATCCAAAAGCGAACTTCTCCCAGAAGCATGCGTCCCACCCGCCCTGTGGGAATCGTGCACAAACTCACAGTCACATGCAGTATTCCACGTTGCAGGGAAGCCCATCCACCTGCCGTCCCGGGGGTTGTTGCTATGTGAGTCACACTTGGGAAGGGAGATAGAAGCCTTGGAACCAACCCGATGCTTTGAGTGTGACTCACCAAGCCCAGGACCTTAGCTCCCAAACTGCAAGATCACACGAGGTAACTGCACGTGATTGGTTGGTGTTGGGTGTCCTGGTCTCATGCTCCCCTGGAAAGCTGGGGAACGCTGGGGCTGTGATACTCCCCTCTGCTCCCAGACCCCCTCTCTACTCTTGCCTGCCCTTCTCTGCTCCCAGGAAGCTGAGCGCCTATCCTCTGTTTCTGGTGGGCATGACTTTGGGCAGTGCCCTCAAGAGAGGAGGGGACAGGTGGACTTCCCTGGTGGCACAGTGGTTAAGAATCAGCCTGCCAATGCAGGGGACACGGGTTCGAGCCCTGGTCCAGGAAGATCCCACATGCCGCGGAGCAACTAAGCCTGTGCGCCACAACTACTGAGCCTGTGCTCTAGAGCCCGTGAGCCACAACTACCGAAGCCCACGCACCTAGAGCCCGTGCTCCACAACAAGAGAAGCCACTGCAATGAGAAGCCCGTGCACCGCAACGAAGAGTAGCCCCCTCTTGCCGCAACTAGAGAAAGCCCGCTCGCAGCAACAAAGATCCAACATAGCCAAAAATAAATTAATTAATTAAAAAAAAAAGGCCGGGGGGACAGGAGAAGGTGGAGGTGGGCTTGTCTCCCCTGTCCCCTCCGTGGCTGGGCTGCAGCTCTTACATCTGCCCATCTTGGTGCTGGTCCTGGTGCCTTTCTGACCATCTCTGGGGGGTGTCCAGTCCCTGGGAGCCTTAGCTCCTCCCTGGATCCTTCACCACTCCTGCCCACACTGCTGTCCTGCATGCGCTTCAGTAAACAAAACTAACAAAGCAAACACACAGGAAAAACTCACACAGCTGCTCAGGGCTCTCAGGGGTCCTGAGGTCCTGCACAAATCTGCCATCGCCAGCTCATCTTGCCCCACCCCTACCCTGCTCCAGCCACTCCGACCATTCCCTGTGGCCACCAGGTCTTTGCACATGCCGTGCCCTTTACGAGAACACCCTTCCCTCGGAAACTGCTGCTCATAAATGAGACGGGCTCATAAATGAGAAGGGCTCATAAATCCACCCTCACCTGGCCAAGGGGGTCTGACACCTTCTCCTCCAAGACTCCTTATTGGTCACTTAAAATACAGATCTAGAGCATTTTATAGAATGATTCCCACTTTGTACATATGTGTATATCTACCAATATATATACGATGCCTCACTTTTTCCTCTATACACACGCGTGTGCATTTAGGATCATGAAACAGAGCTAAAAGTTAACAATGATCATCTCTGGGTAGTGGAACTACAGATGATTTTTTTCATTTCATTTTTTGTTTCTCAGTGTTTGCTGTGGTTTCTATAGTGAGCCTGCTGTCTCTTGAACTCTGTAGAAAATATGATTGGGAAAAAAAAAAAAGAAAACATGATTGGGAAACAAAGTGATTGGAATGGGATTCCTTTTGATACTGACTCCGTGAACTCCAGGCCATCCAGTGCCCTCAGCTCCCAAGTCAAGAAAGGCCTGGAGCCATACCTTCCTTTCCATGGCCCCAGGCCCTGTATGATCTGGTCACCGGCCCCTCGTCATTATATATCAGCTTTTCTGAGTCCTACTTAGCAAATCATCGGGTCTGAGGGTGGTTTGGAGGAACCCCAACACAAGGAGATTCAAGAATTCAAAGATACGACTCTCGTAAAATCCTTCTCACAGTGCCTGGAGCCTAAGAAATGTGAACTAGAAGAGATTAGTTTCCTCTGTGCCTCAGTTTCCTCCTCTGTAAAATGACGGTTATCATCATCCTGCACTCTTAGGGTGGGGATGCTTATAACTTGGGGCAAAGAAGGTCTTCCCAGACAAGGGAGGAAAAGTAAAAGCCATAAAGTAAAAGATGGAAATCTGGCTTATTAAATTGAAAAAACTGGGGACTTTCCCTGGTGGTCCAGTGGTTGGGAGTCCACCTCCCAATGCTGGGGATGCGGGTTTGATCCTTGGTCGGGGAACTAAGGTCCCACACGCCGCGGGGCAACTAAGCCCGCGCACCACAACTACTGGGCCTGCGCGCCTCAACTAGAGAGCCTGCATGCCGCAGACTATAGAACCCATGCGCCGCAACTAGAGAGAAGCCCGTGCATCGCCACTAAAGATCCCGCATGCCGCAACTAAGACCCGACGCAGCCAAAAACAAAAGAATAAATTAAATAAAATAAATTTTAAAAATTGAAAAACTTTTGTAAAAGTACAGAAGACCTCACAAAAAAGCATTAAGGATAAGCAAAGTAGGTATTTCTTTTTTTTTTTTTTTTGGCCATGCCATGCGGCTTATGGGATTTATTTATTGATTTATTTATTTATCTTTAGCTGCATTTGGTCTTCATTGCTGCACGCAGGCTTTCTCTAGTTGTGGCGAGTGGGGGCTGCTCTTTGTTGTGGCGCACGGGCTTCTCATTGCGGTGGCTTCTCTTGCTGCAGAGCACAGGCTCTAGGCGTGCAGGTTTCAGTAGCTGTGGCACGCGGGCTCAGTAGTTGTGGCTCGCAGGCTCTAGAGCACAGGCTCAGTAGTTATGGCGCACAGGCTTAGTTGCTTCACGGCATGTGGGATCTTCCTGGACCAGGGCTCGAACCCGTGTCCCCTGCATTGACAGGCGGATTCTTAACCACTGAACCACCAGGGAAACCTGGTTTATGGGATTTTAGTTCCCTGACCAGGGATCGAACCCAGGCCCTCAGCAGTGAGAGCACAGAGTCCTAAGCACTGGACCACCAGGGAATTCCCCCAAGTAGGCATCTCTCACAGAATTCAAAGGTCCAATAAACAGCTGAAAATATGCTGAGCCCACTAGGGATCATCTGGGAAGCACAGACCACACCCTCCATGCCAGCCCTCTTACCCCAAGGCTCTAACGAGAGGTTTACCAAGAGTATCCCCATCTCAAAAGAAGGGGTAGTATGCAAACTCTGTGAAGTGCACCAACAAATCACTAGAGAAGGACGACGGAATAGCCTAGAAAAAGTGGATGCGGTATATTAAATGGTGGCTCCCAATCCCCGGATCTCGTGAATCTTACTTTCTGTGGCAAAAAGGACTTTACAGATGTGATGGACTTAAGGATCTTGAGATGCGGAATGTTCCTGGAGTATCTAGGTGGGCCCTAAATGCAACCCAGAGTGTCCTTATGAAGGGCGGCAGGGGGAGATTTGTAATATCTGTAAGATCTGTAATAGGTTGAAGGGACGAACACACCCAAAGCCCTAGAACACGTGAATGTTGCCTTATTTGGCAAAAGGGTCTTTGCAGATGTGATTAATGTAAGGATATTGAGATGAGATCATCCTGGATTACCCCGCTGGGCCCTAAATCCAGTGACAAGCGTCCTTATATGAGAGAGAAGAGGAAAAGATACAGGCATATAGAAGAGAAGGCCACGGGAAGGTGGAGGGGGAGACTGGACTGATGCAGCCACAAGCCAAGGAAAGCCTGGAGCCACCAGAAGCTGGAAGAGGCAGGGAACAGGTTCTCCCCTCAAACCTTTGGAGGCAGCACAGCCCTGCCAACATCTTGATTTCAGCCCAGGGATACTGATTTCAGTTTTCTGGCCTCAGGAACTGTAAGAGAATAAATGTGTATGGTTTTAAGCCACCAAGTTTGGGGTAATTTGTTACAGCAGTCACAGGAAACTAATACGATGGACAAAAGACTTGAACAGATCTAATTATTATCGAATAATTGTATTAACAGATGCAATTATTATCTTCTCCAAAGAAGATGATGAGAATGGCCAATAAGCACAAATAAAGATGCTCAACATCATTATTCATCAGAGAAAGACAAATTAAAACCACAATCAGATACCACTACATACTTATCAGGATGGTTAAAATTAAAAAGAAAGAGAGAAAAAAAAGACTGTTGATAAGGAACATTGTGAAGAGCAGGAGAATTTATTATGGTAAAGTCACTCTTTTTTTTTTGGCTGCACCGCATGGGTTGTGGGAATCTTAGTTCCCCAACCAGGGATTGAGCCCAGTGCCACAGCAGTGAAAGCAGCGAGTCTTAATGACTGGACCACCAGGGAACTCCCCTGCAGTCACTTTTAAAAAATTTTTATTTTATTTTATTTATTTGTTTTGCCGGGTATTAGTTGTGGCACGTGGGCTCCTTAGTTGTGGCATGTGAACTCTTAGTTGTGTCATGTTTGTGGGATCTAGTTGCCTGATCAGGGATTGAATCTGGGCCCCCTGCATTGGGAGCACAGAGTCTTAACCACTGCACCACCAGGGAAGTCCCACGTTTTTTTTTTTTAATTGGCATTTTCTCCTATGGGTAAACATAGGCTCGTCCTATGACCCAGCGATCCCCCTCCTAGATATTCCCTAGGGAAACGAGCGTGATGCCCACCAAAGCCTGGTGCCAAAGTGGCCCTAGCAGCCTCACTCAGAACAGCAGGAGCCTGGAGACAGTTTGCGTGCCCATCAGTCAGCTGGCTGGTAAACAAAGTGTGTTCTAGCTGACAATGGAATACTACACGGCACCAAAAAAGGACAAACGATTGCTACACAGAACAACACAGGTGCATCTCCCAGATACTATGTTGAAGGAGCCAGATCCAGAAAAGAACATTCCCTATGAGTCCATGGATATGAAGTTCAGGAACAGGCAAATCTAATCTACGGTGACAGATTTCAGCACAGTGGTTACAGCTGGGAGGGGGAGGGGTGCTGCCTGGGAAGTAGCAGGAGGGGGCCTTCTGGGGTCCTGGAAGGTCCTCTGTCTCCATCTGGGTGCTGGTTCCCAATGTATCCCCATTTGTAAGCATTCATTGAGCCCTCCCTATACCAGTGCACACGTTACTGTGTGTTCATTTTATTCCAACTAAAAAAAAAAATCAGACGGATAGGGTAACATGCAGTGAGAAAACTGACCCAAGGATAGAAACAGAGATTCTACAACCTGGAAAAAATAAACTGCTCAATAAAGTGTGGGCTAGTTGGGGTTTCCCTGGTGGCGCAGTGGTTAAGAATCCGCCTGCCAATGCAGGGGACACGGGTTCGAGCTCTGGTCCGGGAAGATCCCACACGCCACGGAGCAACTAAGTGCGTGCGCCACAACTACTGAGCCTGCGCTCTAGAGTCTGCGAGCCACAACTACTGAGCCCGTGTGCCACAACTACTGAAGCCTGTGCTCCTAGAGCCTGTGCTCTGCAACAAGCCACTGCAATGAGAAGCCCGCGCACCGCAACGAAGAGCAGCCCCCGCTTGCCGCAACTAGAGAAAGCCTGTGTGCAGCGATGAAGACCCAATGCAGCCAAAAATAAAAATTATGAAATAAAAACATGAAAAAAAATGTGAGCTAGTAAATAAAGGTCTGACTAGTCTTTTGATATAGACTACTAAACGTGCTGTCAAAATACCCATGTCCAGAGTTGAGGAATAATTTTCTCTCCCAGGCAACGTAGGGGAAAGCCATGAGAAGTCTCTGGAAAATCCAGGCCCTCCACACCTCCACCAAAGTGGAGTAGGCTTGTTCTTTCCTTCTTTCTTTCTTTCTTTCGGCCACACCGCTCAGTATGCAGGACCCCAGTTCCCTGACCAGGGATTGAACCCAGGCCACAGCAGTGAAAGCGCCGAATCCTAACCACTAGACCACCAGGGAACTCCTAGCCTTGTCCTTTCTTTAACTGAAAGGCCAGAGCTACTCGGGATGAGCCATCAGATCGTGGGAGCAGATTAGTTTCCTGTGTCTACTATGACACATTACTATGAACTGGACGGCTTAAAACAACAGAAATGTATTCTCTCACAGTTTTGAGGGACAGAAGTTCAAAATCAGCATCACTGAGGCAAAATCAGGTGTCAGCCGGGCTGCGCTCCCTCCCAAAGCCTGAGGGGAGAATCTCTTCCTTTTTTGTTTGTTCTGATCATACTCTGAGTCATGCTTGTTCAATGTCCTCGTGACATATCACCTGTTCATCAAGTCTTTGCATCTCTGTTTAAGTAAATGAGGAAACTGGGGTTCAGAGAATAACTTTCTCTGGGCCACACAGGAAAAGGGCCAGGACTAGAACTGTTTTCTCTTGCCTTATAGTGCAATGTTCATGTTACTACTGCCACACCACGCTTTTTTTTTTTTTTTTGGGGGGGGGGGTGCTTCGCGGGCCTCTCACTGTTGTGGCCTCTCCCGTTGCAGAGCACAGGCTCTGGACGCGCAGGCTCAGCGGCCATGGCTCACGGGCCCAGCCGCTCCGCGGCATGTGGGATCTTCCCGGACCGGGGCACGAAACCGTGTCCCTTGCATCGGCAGGCCGACTCTCAACCACTGCGCCACCAGGGAAGCCCCCACACCATGCTTTGAGATCAGCCCTGCAGATGCTAATTATAAAACAGCCCAGTGTTGGGACTTCCCTGGTGGCCCAGTGGTTAAGACTTTGCGCTCCCAATTCTGGGGGGCCCGGGTTCGATCCCTGGTCAGGGAACTAGATCCCGCATGAATGCCACAATCTAAAGATCCCGTGTGCCACAACTAAGACTCGGCGCCGCCAAATAAATAAATATTAAAATAGCCCAGTGTTAATAAATAGTAAAACCCCGACTGCTTTTTAAAACTTTATGTTGAATATATCGACTTTATATATTTTCAGCTCAAAGACCACGACAACTGTTCATGGAAGATCAAACCCAAAACTTTCTTCTGTATGATACTTGATAAATACAAAAAGGTTTTTCAGGTGCATTGTCAATCTTATGAAAATTATGATAATTAAGTTTTTTAACTGGTTCAGTAAGAATCTTTTAATTTTATTTATTTATTTTTATTGGCCACGCCCCACAGCTTGCAGGATCTTAGTTGCCTGACCAGGGATCGAAGCCGTGCCCCCTGCAGTGGAAGCATGGAGTCCTAACCACTGGGCCACCAGGGAATTCCCTATAATCAAATTTTTATTCTACATTAGAGAGGTGCTGAATTTAAGTAGAAAGGGTTTATATAATACATATTTTGTGACATGTATAGGAGAATACTCAGCTAGATGAGGGTAAGTTTTCAGCAGACTCATAGATTCGGCTGCCCAAAATATCTGAGTAGTACAGCAGTGAAGAAAACAGACTAAGTCACAAAGCTTGTTGGTTAATTCGCAGATACTAATTTACTGGCTGAAAATTGGGTTGTAACTTAATGTCTTTTAGCCACTGCCTCAAAATAAGTAAAAATAAGATTCTAAATATTTCAAAAGTTTCTTGAGAGGGATATTTTGCAGGGGGATCTTCTGTTACCCAAAAAGTGACAGCAATCCTAAATATCTTCTCCCTAGAGATTCATAGCCCATCTGCTTTTCTTTTTTTTTTCTTTTTGCGGTATGTGGGCCTCTCACTGTTGTGGCCTCTCCCGTTGCGGAGCACAGGCTCCAGACGCGTAGGCTCAGCGGCCATGGCTCACGGGCCCAGCCGCTCTGCGGCATGTGGGATCTTCCCGGACCGGGGCACGAACCCGTGTCCCCTGCATCGGCAGGCGGACTCTCAACCACTGCGCCACCAGGGAAGCCCCCCATCTGCTTTTATAATGTCCTCTTATCTTCCCATTCTTTAGGAATGTTTCACAAGTTCCTACCACCTGGTGGTTATTTTCTCATCACCCATATTCCTCCAAGCGCTTTTTTTCCTCCATATTATTTTATGGCTTTATGATAAATTTTCAGGTCTGTTGATATACACTGGATAGCCTGAACCAGGACAGGACAATTATCCTTTCACACGTGTCTGCATGTCTCCAGGCATCATACTGCTTTGGGGCTATCCAAAGGGGAGAATCCGTTCCCTGCCTCTTCTGGCTTCTAAGGTGACTGCTGGCATTCGTTGGCGTGTGGCTGCATCTCTCCAATCTCTGCCTGCGTCTTCACATCACCTTCTCCTTTGTGTGTGTAATCTCCCTCTGACTGTCTCTTATGAGCGCATGTGATGGCATTTAGGGCTCAGCTGGATAATCCAGAAAAATCTCTTCATCTCAATATCTTTTTGTTTTGTTTTGTTTTGTTTTGTTTTGTTTTGTTTTGCGGTACACGGGCCTCTCACTGTTGTGGCCTCTCCCGTTGCGGAGCACAGGCTCCAGATGCGCAGGCTCAGCGGCCATGGCTCACGGGCCCAGCTGCTCCGCGGCATGTGGGATCTTCCTGGACCCGGCGGGGCACGAACCCGTGTCCCCTGCATCGGCAGGTGGACTCTCAACCACTGCGCCACCAGGGAAGCCCCTCAATATCTTTAACTCAATCACATCTGCAAAAATTTTTATCAGATAAGGTCACATTCACAGGCTCCAGGGATTGGGACCTAGGCTCTTTAGGGGGCCACCATTCAGTTCACACTATAGGATGGGAGGGCCTGGAGGCTATCTGGCTGGGATTTGGCCAGGTATCTTTTGACACTCATGGATTCACTGACTCAGCAAATGCAGGAGTGTCAGTAAGTGACAGACAGAGGTGCAGAGGGTTCATACCATGCCAAACTATGGAAAGAGTAAAGAGATCAGTGTTGCCAGGGACTCAGGGTCGGGGAGGGAGCAATGAACAGGTGGACCACAGGGGATTTTTAGGGCAGCAAAACCATTCTGTATGACATTATAATGGTGGATACATGTCATTATACATTTGTCCAAACCCACGGAATATACAACACCAAGAGTGAACCTTAATGTAAACTACTGACTTTAGTAATATATCAATATTTACTTCTCAATTGTAACAAATGTACACACTAACGCAAGATGTTAGTAATAGCGGCAACTACGTGCGCCTATGGGGGGAGGGGATATGTGGGAATTCTCTGTACTTTCTGCTCCATTTTTCTCTAAGCCTAAAACTGCTCAAAAAGTAAAGTCCATTAACCTTCAAAAATCCATATCAAGGAGCAAAGGCACAGGAATAACTCAGATAAGTTTGAAAATAAGAACGAGACTGGCAGGTTGCCTTGAAGAGACCAAAAAATATTTTCAAGCTCTTGGCATTCAAAAGACTTGGTGTTGGTGCAGGACGGACAAACGGTTGACAGAACAGGATCGAGAAAAAGGTACTTGTGTCCGGGGAACACAGCGAACGCGGCTGTCCAGTCTCAGGTGAGGAGGGAAAGGATGGGCCATTCCATGCACTTCGAGATGTCAGCCAGCCATACATTTAGAAACTGAAGAACGCAGGTCCCAACGTTATACTCATTAGGAAGCAAAACACAATGCAACACAAGCTCAGTGAATGACAAGCACAAAGAAAACGTCGATACAAATATTAGAGGAAGGGAGAGCTGGAGATATAAATTCTTGGGGTTGAGAAGCCCTTCTCAAATAAAGACAGAAAAAACAAGTGCCTAAAAGAAAAAAGACTCATAGATTCAGTTACTTAAAAATGAAAAAACTTCAGCAGG
>NW_006786304.1:1517769-1525161 GCF_000442215.2 Lipotes vexillifer | reverse complement strand
TCAGCAGGACAAAACACACCAGAAACGAACATTAATTTCAGACAATGAAAACAGGCATTTTTCAAAAGCAGAACAAACGTCCAATAAATGGCCGAAGAGACCCTCAGCCTACAGGTAAAACAAGAAAATGCAAATTAAAATAATGAAATTCTACTGTTCACTGTTTGGGTTGAAGAATTTTTAAGTTTGATAATTGCAAGTGTTGACAGTTCCTCTGACACTTCGCAGAGCTTTTAGGGGGCATTTTTATATTAACTATGAATGTTTGTAACCTATGCGGTTCTTTAGCACTTGGCATCTCCTGAGGAAACACTCATGCTGGCCAGAGAGGCGTCTGCAGATCGCTCAGCGTCCATGCCCACAAAGGTGGCATGGCCAGATCACTCCCAAAAGGGTTCTGCCAACATTGCCCCCAAACCAGAGACAGGATTCCTTTCAGGGAGGGGACTTTGGTTTCTCTGGAATGGCTGAACTCTAGGAAGAGACTATCAAAATATAATAAGTATCAAGGCACAAGGATGTGGCCTCCGAGTGAGGCAGGCATCTTGGACGTGACGGACCCTGCGGTACCCCCGCCCCCAGGTCCATATCAGCCCTTCCTTGGTGGAGGCGCCTCTGGGAAGCCTGGTCTGGGCGCTGCCGTTCCAGGGGTGAGGGGAGCCCTAAGACCAGAGTCCCAAGTCTGAGCCCACCACCTCCAGTTGCCTCCTTCCTCCAGGACGTCCCAAATGGACTCCAGTAGCATGCCCTGATGGAGGCGCCTGCGAGATAAAGGATGTCAGTTTCACAGCGCGAGGAGAGAGACCAGGACTGTCTTTCCAGCCCCCGCCGGCTGCAATTCAGAACAAGTAACCAAAGCCTGCCAGAGGGCTCCCAAATCTGAGGCGACCAGGGGCAAGGGAAGGGCAAGGCTACCCATATCCCCTCACACTGCTTCTGTTGCAGCCTCACCATCTCAGCACCAGTATGTCCCTTGTCCATACAGAGAGCAAAAACCTTGAAGCCATCAATGACTCCCCACCTCCCATCACTCAGTAAATCCTGTCTGCTCCATCTCTGATACATTAATATGCCCAGAATCCCACTTCTGTCTACCTCCACTGTCTCCGCCTGGTCCAGCCACCATCGCCTCCCGCTTGGACAATCACAGCTGCCTCTTCGCTGGGCTGGAGGCTTCCACCTTTGCCCACAATAGTGCGTCTGGGGATCCTGTTAAAACTAAGCCAGCTCACATCCCTCTTCTGCTCAGAGCACCTCCCATGGCTCCTGCTTACCCCACAGGAAACGCCGAAGTCTTCGCCGTAGCCCAAGGCAGCCCGCTTTACATAGGTTTGTATAATCCATACATATGTGTATGCTTTTCTTTATGAAACAGAATAAAAGTGAATAGAAAGTAACAGAGTGCGTTGCACACGGTAAGGGCAATTATTGTCTAGCGAAACTTTTGTTCTAACAAGATATGTAATATATGATAGTAACATATGATATATATGATGCTAATATATATTATCCTGTGTTATATAATACAACAGATTTTATAAGGTTATGATACATATTAGGTATATATGATACATATATATACAGCTGCAGTTTTTCTTCATGAAATGCAATACAACAGGAAATATCAAACGGCACTGCACACATTAAAGGTAGTTATTTAGAGAAATTTTCCTTCCAATGGTAAATATATACACACACAACACACACAACATGGAATATATAATGTCATGTGACACAGTACACAAAAAATATTTTTATATTCCATTATATGTGGCATTATATTCCATTATGTCACATAATGCATGAATTACACAGCATTTATCCTACGTATATAGGGTGAATTGTGAATTATTATATAAATATGAATATGGTGGACTATATAAACTATGCGTCTCATTGTGCCTTGCTGCCGTAGACTGAGGGGGAGACTCTGAGATCTTCGAACAGCAGGGTTACCGTGGCGTCTCCAGGGAGTAGCTCCTGTGCGTGGGGAGCGACGGAAGCGGGAGCGGACAGGGAGGCCCAAGAGGACACCTGATGGGGCATTGGAGCTGGTAAGACCCTCCAGAGCTGTGCCAACTGAGGCAAAAGGGGGCCCAGCCTTCGTGCCCCTGAGCCCCTCGCCCACCCTTCTCCCCTTACTTACTCTGTTCTAGGGTCCGGAAACTCTTTACGGAAAGGCCTTGACAGTAAATATTTGCACCTTTGAAGGCCATGTGGTATTTATCGCAAATGACTCAAATCTGTCATTGCCGTGCAAAAGCAACCATAAAAAATATACATAAACACATGGGTGTGGCTATGTCCCAATAAATCTTTGTTCCCAAAGACAGGCGGCGCCAGGCCCTTGGTCCACTAACCCAGGCTCAATTCTGATAGCAGATCCTCCCGCTGTTCCAGGGAAAGACTGATCCCCACACCTGCCTCAGGGCCTCTGTAGATACTAACAACACTCTCTGGCAGCTCCTCTCGAGTGTCACCTCCTCCCTGAGCACCTGATCGAAATCAGCCATCCCTATTACTCCCGAACTTTCTTCTCAGCCCTCATCACCCCGACACTGGATCAGTTTTATTGTCTGCTTCCCTGCACTAGATGTTGGCTCGTGGTGGCGGTGACCTTGCCTCGTTCCTGGCTGACTCCCAGCTACTAGAATGGGGCCAGGCATACAGCAGGTGCTCAGTCAACATTCGTCTAGCGAGCGGGTGGATGATGCCCTCTGGTTTCTCCTCCGGACATGCTTCTCCTGTCCCTCTGTCTACTGGGGCTGGGGGACCCCGGCCTGCAGTCACAGCACCAGTGGCCTGCTCAGAGATGACCATATGGGCCAATGGATCAGATGGGGGCTTTATGAAATCCACCTTCTCCTGGGGTGGCTCTCACCAGGCAAGGGTCTTCCCAACAGGGAAACCAGCACAGGGGACAACGGGGCCTGCCAGGGGATAGGAGAAGCAGAGCCCTTGGGACATCCTATGAGGCTTTTGAGAGCCAGTGTTTAAATAAGAGTTTCTGTTTTTTAATGCCCTAAAGCCCTGAGTCCCTCAGGAGGGGAGGAGTTGGGATTCAGCCTGGTCCCTTCTTCCCAAATAACCACAGGGCAGGTAACATTGGAAAAGAAATGTCTGTATGTGCATCCGTCCCCGCACTGGACCCTGAGCCCCCATGAGGGCAGGGTTGGGGCTGTCTCGGTCACGGCTGGAACCCCAGCACTGCACAGAACATGGTGAGGAACATGGTGGTCACCTCGGACAGTTTTTTTTTTTTTTTAATATTTATTCATTTGGTTGCGCTGGGTCTTAGTTGCAGCAGGTGGGCTCCTTAGTTGAGGCTCGTCAGCTCTATAGCTGTGGCATGCATGGGGGATCTAGTTCCCCAACCAGGGGTCAAACCCGGGCCCCCTACATTGGGAGCGTGGAGTCCTAACCACTGCGCCACCAGGGAAGTCCCATCGGTGACAGTTTCTTGAACGAAAGAATAAACGAAGGATATTTTTTCTCAGGTTAACGGGGTTTTTCTTAAATATGGGGAAAAAAATGCATCAACTTGAAGACAGCCAATCTGGATCACAAATTTATTCTAACCCCTCTCCCCAAGTCACAAATGTATACAAAATTTTAGCTAGCAGGAAACCAGAGCGATGAAGCATCCTCTGGCCTTGTGCATTTTGAGAGGGGACTCTTTCCACTTCCACACATGCTGATCCCACCCCCACCCAGTGGGTGAAGCGGATGCATCCCACGAGGTATCGCCACACATAAGTACACGTCAGGGCTGAGTTTGGAGTCTCGGAGATGTGAGCGCAGCACTACGTCAGGGTCAGGATGGCGCAGGGGTTACGGGTTCTGACTCAGACCGCCCGTCTTCACACCCCACCTCTGCTTCTTCCCTGCCTGTGTGACCTTGGGTAGGTGATTTTCCCTCTCTGTGCCTCGGTTTCCTCATCAAGGCAACAAAGAAAATGTTATGGGAACTATGTAAAGCACTTAGAACAGTGCCCCCGCACCTAACCAGAGCTCAGTAAACTCCACTTATTTTGATAATGACCACACCTTATTGACAAGATGGGTCACTGACATTGACATGATGTGGGGAGGGCAGTAAAACAGTCCCTGGCCTCCAGCAACCCGTGCTCCAGAGATGTGTCAGTGCCAGAGTGGACTTCCCTGGGGGTAACCATGGCAACAGGCTCTAAGCCTGCTCACCTGGCTCCATCAATCACCCCATCATCCAGCGGTAGCTCTGTCTCTTGCCTTCTCCCCCTCGTCATTTAACCCACTCAAGTCACTTCCAATTTTAAAGACACCCCTACCTGGGGTCCACCTCCCTCAGCTCCCTCTACATCAGAGGGGGCTCTTCTAGAAGGAATTAAGATGCTGTTTCAGAACCCTGGTTTCTTGGTTTTCTCTCTGGGGAGGTCTTGTGTCCAGAGTGTTTTCACTCCGCTGGGGAAGTGAGGTGAGGGAGGGAGGGAGAGAAAGCTGGCCCCTCCCACTTCACCTAGAGCTGCTGGGAAACGGGCCCAGGTGGAATGGATCTAACCTCATTCATTAAATGCTAAGATCTTGGGTGTAATCTGGGGCTGTTCTGACAGAGAACTGTGCCCCCCCCCCACTCTCAGTGCTGCCCCTGGGGTGCCTTTGGCCTCTGTGTAGAGACCTCTGCCCCTCTCGCAGCAATCCGCCTCCCTCTCATCTTCCTCCTTGCCCTGTACCAGTACCCTCAAGCACCCTGCATCCCTTCTCCATCTCCCTCCCTGCCTCTGCTCTTACAGCTTCATCACCTCACTGGCTTGTTGACCTCGGGCAAGTCCCTTTGCTTCCGCTGGGTCTCAGTTTCCCCATCCTGGACGATGCTCTGCCACTCACCCCCATCAGAACTCTCCCAGCTTCTCTCCTAATTTTAATGAGGCTTGTACTCATTTTGGAGATCAGATCATGATTCTCTGCCACATCCTTCAGATGACTTCCTCTCTCCAGGGCTCTTTTAATTGGAAAACATCTACGGTCTGAAAGACAGAATGCAGACTGGTGGGGCCCAGACCCCACCCACTTCAGAGGTGAGTCCTGGAAGAGACTCCAGGTAATGAATGGTGGTTCCTGGACTGTTCCTCTCATCCTTGTGGTTCCCTGAATGCCCCACGGGGTTGGCAGGAGTCCCAGCGTACTCCTGGGGTGGGGAGGTGTAGTGGGTTGAATGGTGGCCCACCAAAAGATGTGTCCACGTCCTAACCCAGGGAAAGTTATGGGAGCTTATGTGGAAAAAGGGTCTTTGTAGATGTAATTCAGTTAAGGATTTCGAGGTGAAATCATCCTAGATTTAGGGTAAGCCCTGAATCCAACGGCAGGAGTCTTTCCAAGAGACAGAGAACAAAAGAAGGCCAGGTGAAGATAGAGGCAGAGACTGGAGATAGGGGGCCCCAAGCCAAGGAATGCCTGAGGCCAAGAGAAGCTGAAGAGGCAAGGAAGGATTCTCCCCTAGAGCCTGTGGAGGGAGCGTGACCCTGCAACACCTTGATTTCAGATCTCTGGCCTCCGGAACTGTGAAAGAATAAACTCCTGTTGTTTTAAGCCACCGAGTTTGTGGTCATTTGTTATGGCAGCCCTGGAAACTAAATAACAAAGGTAAGACCAACTGGTGGCCTAGCCCGGTGGGATAGAGGGGGTTATGGAGGCAGGAGGGGGACAGCTGGACCAGTCCAGAGCTGCAGGGAAGGAAGGCAATAGCACAGAGATCTATAGATTTGACGGAACATGGGGGCTGTGATCATGGCCGGCAGTCCCCTGAGAGAGGCCACTGAAGAAACAGTGGGGAAGGTAGGAAAGGACACGTCAGGAAAGGCCCAGGGACTCTGAGGACAGGTTGACAGGGGGCTGAGGCTGAAAGACAGGTCTGACTAGCCACAGACAGGATCAAATTTTCCACCAGAAGTAGGGTTGGTAGGGCATTACCAGGAGACCCTACATAGCCATTCCAGTGGGTTGTGCCGTAGACTGAAGGATGAGGGGGGTTCTGTTGGAATATTCCATTTGAGTGTCTCAGGGGAAGGTACCAGGCATCAGGTTAAGGTGAAAGGTGTAATATTTGATGGATCAACTGCAAGCCAAGATCCCTTTTTTTTCCCCTCATAAGAGGAGTGATGCCCAGAGAAAGCCCACCTTAGAAGGTGGGAGAGGCAAGAAGCTCACTGAAAGACACTTCGTTTCCTTACGACAGCCTGTGCCAACTGACAAAGGAAAGGAGGTATTCCGATGTAAGAGTCCCAGGGAAAAGTTAACACGGATCAAGTAAATGGAGGGCTGATAGACTGATCTGGCTCAAGTCCGCTTCCATTTTTTCTTCTGCCGGAGGAGTGAGCATGTTGTCCTGCTGGCTGGGACCCCATAGGTCTTTGTGGTTTGGAGTGGGCTGGAGAGACAGCACTGCGGACTGTACCAAATGAGCTAGAGGCTGGAGGGGGCTATGTTGGAACGCTTCACCTGCTGGGAGCTGGCCGCAGGGGAAGGTACCACGGGTCAGTATGGGGTGACCTAATCCAAGTTCCATCCACATCCCGGTGGTTTCCACTGGGCCAGCACAGGTAGGGGTAACGCAGGGAGAAGGCCACATCAGGACACACAGGGCCACGTCTAAGTTCAGGCTTCGGCAGGCTCCTTTTCCTCGGGTGAGGACACTTCCTGGGACGTGGATGCTGCCTGGGGCGCGGGCGGCGGGTCTGGGGCGCAGAGCTGGGCGCGCACCTCTTGCATCTGCGCCTGCAGCTCCGCCAGGGCGCCCGGTGGCGGCGCCGCCTGCACCTGCGCCTGCAGGGCCTCCAGCGCCAGCGCCAGGCGGCCCACCTCGTCCCGCATCGCGTCCCAGGCGGCGCTCTGCTCCTCTTCCTTGTGACGCTGGTGCGCCTGGTGGCGCCAGTACTCCAGCACCAGGCAGCCGCCGCCCACGATGAAGACGGTGGCCTCGCCCAGCAGCTCGGCGCCCAGCTCTGCGGCCGCCTCCTCGTTCAGCGGCTTGATGACCGTGCCCCGGAAGCCCATGATGCGCATCTTGGTCCGCATCTCCACCCAGTGGTACACTGCGGGGGAAGAGAGGGGTCAGGTCATGCACTGGGAGCCCCCTGCCAACCCCGCCCCTCCACGCCTTGGTGTCCAGGTGGGAGAAATGGGGACACAGCAGCCAAAATCACGAGGGGGCACTTTATTTTATTTATTATTATTTTTTTTTTGCGGTACACGGGCCTCTCACTGTTGTGGCCTCTCCCGTTGCGGAGCACAGGCTCCGGACGCGCAGGCTCAGCGGCCACGGCTCACGGGCCCAGCCGCTCCGCGGCATGTGGGATCTTCCCGGACCGGGGCACGAACACGTGTCCCCTGCATTGGCAGGCGGACTCTCAACCACTG
>NW_006786304.1:1506813-1517118 GCF_000442215.2 Lipotes vexillifer | reverse complement strand
GAATGCCAGTCACCCCACCTGGGGTGAACTTCAGAGCATCTTTTTAAGTCTCCCGGAAAATTATGGCAAGGAGCCAGGAATGAGAAACTCTGCCCCAGAGGGGAGGTCCTGAGACTGGGGACCAAGCCCCTGGAAGGTCACTAAGAGCTCCCAGGCTGCAAACTCCCAGGAAGGTGTAAAGAAAGGGTCAACTGCTGGAAGCTTAGCTCCTTCTGCTTGCCCCTCGAGCCACCTCCCCTGGCACCGTCACCCCACCCACTGCCAACAAGGCAGACCCCCTTTCTTTCCAGATCTTCCCCAAATGCAAAATCAGGGCTGCAACGGAGAGGGACCTCCTGGATCCAAAGAAAGGACAGCAGAAATGTAGGAATCGATGCTAGGCGACTGTGAGCACAGGGTGACCAACCCTCTTTGCAAGTCTGGTGCCTCCCATCCAAGATCTTCACCAGCCCTGAGGATGGAGCTGATAAGAGCTGTGAGCTCTTCCCGGAGAGGTTTTGGGCACATACCTTGGGAGAAGCTCAGAGGTGACTGATGCTGCTGGAACAAAAACTTGCTTGGCCAGCTGTTCCTTTGTGAAGGAAGATTCTCAGCATTTGAGTCTTAGAAACCAAGGCCGAATTGATGCTGAACCCTGACTCACTCCTGTAATAGTTAACATTCATCCAAGGACACATGGGATTATTGGGGATGCCCTGTTTTCTAGCTCATTTGGAGATCCATTTCCTACATATCATTTTACTTTTAACGTTTAATAATTATCCATGAAAATGCATAAAATATAAAATGTTTTAAATTAATTGTGGACTAATAATTTTAAAGGTAATTCAATCCAGGAGAAAATATTTTAACATTTAGAATCTTATGGTCTCAGGAAATTAAACGAATTAAAAATTGAATTTCTGTACATATTTTGATTGCGGACACATCATTTATTAGATAGAATTCTGTGGGAAACGGAACTGTAAATATAAGTTCAAGGACAAAAAGGAACAGTAAAATTTCCGACTGTAAAAGAAGAGCTTGCTCATTTTTTTTTCTTATAAACTGGACATTGGCAGGCACCACATCACAAGAGTATGTGGATTGCATTAGGTACTTCAAAGAAAGGATGCTCCAGGTGCTTAAAAATTTCAGTATTCTTAACACACCAGAAATTACTGGGCTGGCCAAAAAGTTTGTTTGGGTTTTTCCATAAGATGTTTTTTGTTTTTAAGTAAGTAATTAATTTTTGGCTGCGTTGGGTCTTCATTGCTGTGCGCGGGCTTTCTCTAGTTGCGGCGAGCGGGGCTACTCTAAGTTGTGGTGCGCAGGCTTCTCACTGTGGTGGCTTCTCTTGTTGCGGAGCACGGGTTCCAGGTGTGCGGGCTTCAGTAGTTGTGGCACGCGGGCTCAGTAGTTGTAGCTCGCGGGCTCTAGAGCGCAGGCTCAGTAGTTGTGGCACATGGGCTTAGTTGCTCCGCAGCATGTGGGATCTTCCTGGACCAGGGCTCGAACCCGTGTCCTCTGCACTGGCAGGTGGATTCTTAACCACTGAGCCACCAGGGAAGCCCTTCCATAAGATGTTACAGAACTTTTTGGCCGATCCAATATATCCTTTGCAGGTACCTGAACTTATGAACAGAAGTTTTAGCTGTCATCTTGAAAATGCACTAGAGGGTATATAACTTTTCAATTTTTTAAAGGAGTAAAATTAAAAAAATTTTTTTGTTTGTTTTCATGAAAAAAAAATTTTTTTTTTTAAGTAGAAAAATGTTTGAGAAGCTCTGCCTGGAGCCGGTGGTAAGGTCTGAGGAGTGTACCCAGGGCCCTCCCAGTATGCCAGCTGCTGCGGTCACCATTACTACTAATTGTTACGTAGGCCCTGGTGCTGTGGGGTTCTTGGGGTCCAGGCTGTGAAGAACCCTCCCACACTGAGGTCCCAGCATCAGGTCATCCTGAGGTCCATGTGGGGCTCTGCCACCTACTGTGTGGGTGATGACAGTTCATTTTGAGGCTCCTCTGTAAAGGGGAGATGATGACCATACACCAGCCCTGCTGCCTCTTAACACCACACTCCCTTCCACTGTTCTGGTCCAGGCTCTGTCCCAGCTCTGACCAATGTCCCCTTCTTGACCTCCCTGTTCAGGGACCCTCCATCCCTCCCATCAGTCTGTATATTCCTTTCAAAGCGCCTATCACAACTGGGAATGATCCTGTCATCCAGCCAGTTGTTTGCACTCCGTCTCCGCACTGGGCTGTGAGCCCCACGAGGGTGAGCCCAGGGCTGTCACAGTCATGGCTGTGTCCCTTGCACTGTCCAGAACCAGGCAAGGCACACAGATGATGCTCAGTACATTTCGTTGACTGCGTGAATGGGTCCCCGTGCCAGCTTCCTCCCCATCTGCCAGCCCCGGCCTCACCCCCTGCAGCTGTTCTCCATGGAGTAATCAGGAGCTCGTTAAAAGACAGCAAAACCCCCCAAAACTACCATTCCTTTCACTAATAAAAGTAACGCACTGCATGAAAATCAAGTACTCAAACTATAAAATTAAAAGCCAGGAACTCCCTGGCGGCCCAGTGGTTAGGACTCCGCACTTTCACTGCTGAGGGCGTGGGTTCAATACCTGGTCGGGGAGCTAAGATCCCACATGCCGAGCAACACGGCCAAAAAAAAGAAAATAGCCAAAGCAGTCCCCCCACCTGGTCCTGATCCCTCAAACATACCTCTAAATCTTGCCCTGATAGGCCTTTCTGTCTCCTAGCATCCTCTCCTTGACATCTGATAATAAGCATACGTTGCTCATCTCTATTGCTGAGTTTTCCAACTGGAAATTTGCTTGTATTTATACACCTGTCTCCTGTTGGCCCCCGGCCCCACCATGAAAGACCAGGACTTCTTCCCCATGTAGCCTGTCTTTCCCTGGACCCTCCGCTCCCCATTCCTACAAGTGATTTGTGCATTTGTATATTTCTTATTCTTGTATTTACACTCTTTTCACCATCTCCCTCAGCTCCCAACATGGCCAGGGAGGAAACGAGCAGCCCCTCTTCCCCTCTCCACCCCCCACATCTCCCTAGGCCAGAGCATCCTTTCACATGATCAGGATTTAACATACAGGCTGTTCCGTGGCTATAATACGGCCCCTTGTACTCTGTGCATCAGCCAAGTCAGAAAAATGAAAATAAATGGCACATACACGGTGACAGTCGTGGAAACAGTTCAGTGGATGTGACTAAGCTAGAAAGAAGCCCCTGTGATGGGCTGTGTTAGGGAGGGGCCCCCTAGAGGAAGCACCTGGACGCCTTGATGCGTCCTCAGGATCAAGGTCAGACAGCTTCTCTACCCTGACCCCACAGAGCACATGTCAGTTTGCTCTCAGCTGGACAGTGATTTTCTAGGATGACGTGATCTTCCCTCGCATGACAGTTCTCAAACTGCAGATCTTGTCCCATGAGTGGGTCATGAGATCAATGTGGTTGCACAAACCAGCATTAAAAATATAATCAAGAATATAATTGTTAGGGAACTGTTGACTGAAACCGCCAGCCCCGGCCAGGCACGATGATAACCACTTGCATGAGTTGTCTCGCCACAGGAGGTTCTGATAAAGAATGAGGTGCTGGGCTTCCCTGGTGGCGCAGTGGTTGAGAGTCCGCCTGCCGAAGCAGGGCACGCGGGTTCGTGCGGGAGGATCCCACGTGCCGCGGAGCAGCTGGGCCCGTGAGCCGTGGCCGCTGAGCCTGTGCGTCCGGAGCCTGTGCTCCGCAACGGGAGAGGCCACAACAGTGAGAGGCCTGCGTACCGCAAAAAAAAAAAAAGAAAGAGAATGAGGTGCTGCCACCGAAAACTAACTGGGAGAATTCTGAGGGGCTGAAAGGAGGGAGGACGCGCCGGCCCACAGTATGTCTTGTACAACTAACCCAGGAGGGGTCAAAAGGAAGAGGGAGGACACAATATGTCCCGCCAACCTCCCAGAATCCTCCTCACTGAAATCCATCTTGGCTGAGAGATGCGTGCCACCAAGAAGGACCCTGAGTCAGAGTGATTAGCCAGAGACAACCCGGAAACTAACCCCATCACCATATAACCTGAGACTGCGAGCCACGTGGCGGAGCAGTTCTCCTGGGTTCCCTTACCCTGCCGCTCTCCACCCAGGCAACCTTTCCCAATAAAGCCTTTTGCTTTGTCAGCACGTGTGTCTCCTCGGACAATTCATTTCCAAATGTTAGACAAGAGCCCACTCTCAGTCCCTGGAAGGGGTCCCCCTTCCTGCAACATAACAGAAAATATCTGACGGACTCTGAGGGCATTATGCTAAGTGAAGTCAGTCAGAGAAAGACAAATACCATATGATCTCACTTATATGTGGAATTAAAAAAACAACAACAGGGACTTCCCTGGTGGCTCAGTGGTTTAAGAATCCGCCTGCCAACGCAGGGGACAAGGGTTCGAGCCCTGGTCCAGGAAGATCCCACATGCCGCGAAGCAACTAAGCCCGTGCGCCACAACTACTGAGCCCGTGAGCCACAACTACTGAAGCTCCCGTGTCTAGAGCCCGTGCTCCACAACAAGAGAAGCCACTGCAGTGAGAAGCCCGCGCACTGCAACAAAGACTAGTCCCTGCTCGCCACAACCAGAGAAAGCCCGCATGCAGCAACGAAGACCCAACACAGCCAAAAATAAATAAATAAATAAATTTATAAAAACAACAAGCCAAGCTCACAGATACAACAACAACAAAAAGAAAATTAAACATCAAAGCCAATCTTAAGCACTCAAGGAAAGTACTGTTTCACAAAACTTTTGGTCTTGTTTTGTATGTGACTGTACGAATATGTGTGTGACTGGAACACGGTCAAAAGGTTGAAAGCCACTGTCCTAAGTTTTGGTTGGAATTCCATTGAGTCTACACATCATTTTCAGGACAGTGACATCTTCCCAACATTGAGTCTTTCAATCCACGAATGTGGTATCTCTCCCCACTTAGCCTCTCATTTTCTCTGCAAGTCTTATACCTCTTTGGATTTACTTATTACTAGGTAATGATATTTTTTGCTGTTATTCTTCATGGCTTTTTTTTTTTTTTTTGGCTGTGCCGCCGGCTTGCAGAATCTTAGTTCCCCCACCAGGGATCGAACCCGTGCCCCCTGCAAAGTGCAGAGTCCTAACCACTGGACCGCCAGGGAATTCCCTGTCATGGTATTTTAAATTTCATTTTCAATTTGGTTGGGGCTGGTATATAGAAATACAATTGAGTTATGTAAATGACTTTCTTTCCAGTGACCTCCCTAAATCCATTCTTTTTTTCCTTTTTAGTGAAATATAGCGTATACAAAGTACACAAATGTTAATCGTAGAGCTGGATAATTTTTTAATATGTAGGCATCACCTACATCAAGATCTAGAACATTCCCACACTCCAAATGGCTCGCACTTTCAAGCCCTCTTCCAGTCAGTACCCCTAATGTCACTATTCTGACCTCTTATGATAGCTGATATGTTCTCTTTAAATCCTATTCATTTTGTCTTCTTCGTGATAGATCATTCGTACTCTTTCTGGTCTGACTTCTTTTGTTCAGCAGTATGTCTGTGAGATCCACTGTGTTGCCATGTGGTTCAGTTCATCCACTGTATATAGATGGACCAGTTCATTCATCCATACCCCACTGAGGGACATTTAGGGAGCCTAGGGCAGAAAGGTTTCCCAGGAGTGAAACTGCTGAATCACAGGGCATTGCATCACCCAGACAATCGCAATAAACATCTTAAGGAGTTTTTCTGTTGCTGGGAACAAGCTGATCCTAAAATTGACAGGAAATGCAGAGGTCCTCAGAATAGAAAACTTTAAAGAAGAACCAAGTTTGAAGATTTACACTATCAGATTTCAAGACTAACTACAAAGCTAAAGTAATTAAGATAGCATTGGTACCAGGATGGACAACTAGAAGACTTGGGAAAGAACAGACTGTCCAAAACTAGACCCACACGTATCTGATGGCTTTTCAAATGCTGGACCAACCTTGTGGCCTTGGAATAAATCCCACTAGGTCATGATTTATTATCTTTCTTATGTAATGCTGGATTCTATTTGCTAATACTTTTGTTTAGGACATCTGAATCCATGTTCAGAAGAGATCCTGGCCTAAAATTCTCCTTTCTTGTAATGACTTTGTTAGGTTGTTGTATCGGTATTCTACTGGACTCATAAAATGAATAAGGAAGTGTTCCACTTCCTCTATTATTTAGAAGAATTTGGGTAATGACACTATTTCTTTCTTAAACGTTTGGAAGAATTTACCAGTGAAGCCGTCTGAGCCTGTGGTTTTCTTTATGGGGAGGTTTTAAATTATAGATTCAATGTCACCTGGAGTGTCCCTTCCTCTAGGAAGCCCTCTCTGATACCTAGGCTGCGTCAGACACGTCCTCTAGGTTCCCAAAACTCCGTGGGCTTCCCTCATCATGATGCTGTTTATTCTAGGTTGAATTTTAAAAAAAGAAGATGGATGCAGAACTCCTTGCTTCTAAAATGGATATAGAAATATGTTTCACCCAGCCTTGTTTGACCTTTCACCAAAAAGCCTGGTTTCACTGTTTTTAATATCCTTGAGGCCTCTGGCCTCTCCCTGCTTCAAGGGAACTCTTTTATCACTGCCTGGAGGCTAGACTGTAGCTCCTTAAGGGCAGGTTCCCAGAAATGCCCAGCCCAGCAGCTGGCATCAAGAAGGCACTCGGGGAATGTTTCCTCAAATTTACTGTATTTACTCACGATAAGCATCCACATTTTGTCAAAACGTTGTCTGCTTCGAAGTTTATATCTTAACTAAAGTTTGATGTTTACTCTATCTCTGAGGAGTCGAGAATGCTGCTCCTCCCAAGGGGGAGAGAATTTAACAGGTTGCTTTAGCCAAGGAAAAGGCAGGACTCACCTAACCTGTTTATCTGCCCTTAGCCACCCTGCTGAAACTTCTAACATCATACCACGTGGCACACTGCTACCTTCACTTCTCCTTTTTTTCGAAGTATGTTGATTTACAATTTTGTGTTAGTTTCAGATGAACAGCATAGTGATAGATTATACTCCATTATAGTTTATTACATGATAATGTGTATAATTCCCTGTGCTATATAGTACATCCTTGTTGCTTACCTATTTTATATATAGTTTGTATCTGTTAATTCCATACCCCTAATTTGTCCCTTCCCACTTCCCTCTCCCCTTTGGTAACCACAGTTTGTTTTCTATATCTGTGTGTCTGTTTCTGTTTTGCATATACATTCATTTGTATTATTTTTTAGATTCTGCATATAGGTGATATCATATTGTATTTATCTTTCTGACTTATTTCAGTAAGCATAATATTCTCTAGGTTCATCCATGGAGCTGCACATGGCACTGTTTCATTATTTTTTATGGCCAGGTAATATTCCATTATACATATATACACACACATACATATATATCTCACATCTTTTTAATCCAGCTGAGGTAGGAGATAGATGAGGCCCCAGGCTGAACAGCTCCAAGCAGTCTCCTGCTGATACCTTGAGATAAGATACCATCGTGAGTATTGGGCCTTGCCTGGGTAAAAGCCAAAGCGACTGCATTCTTCTCGTGCTTGTGGTGAAGGGGATTTCCTGGCCTGACACATGCACAGAGAAGGTCCTCAGTCTAGGGGAGGGAAAAAGGGAGGGAGGAGGCACCAGCTCAGGATTTGTCCTGCCAACCTCCCAGAAACCTTCACACTGGAATCCACCTTCACTGAGAGATGCGCATGCACACCGGGAAGGACCCTGAGTCAGACCAAATATGGACACAGGCGAGATGACTGGCCAGAGGCAACCCGGAAGACTGCCCCGATATTTAAGCAACTTAAATCCTTCCTATTGGCACGCAACTCACTCCAAGTTTGCCTGCGTGTTCTTCCACACGTACTTTGCTTGTATTAAATGCTTTATCTGTTTCACAATCTTGGTCTCTTTGCTGAATTCCTTCTTCAAAGAAGACAAGGACTGAGGTCCCTCTTCTTCCCAGAAGAATCACAACCGTCTGTTGATGGGCACTTGGGTTGCTTCCATGTCTTGGCTATTGTAAATAGTGCTGCTGTGAACACGGGAGTGCATGTATCTTTCCAAATTAGTGTTTTCATTTTTTCCAGATATGTGCCTAGGAATAGAATTGCTGGATCATTTATAGCTCTATTTTTAATTTTTTAAGGAACTTTCATACTATTTTATTCCCACAACAGTGTAAAAGGGTTCCCTTTTCTCCACATCATCTCCAATACTTGTTATTTATAGATTTTTTAATGATAGCCATTCTGGGGACTTCCCTGGTGGCGCAGTGGTTAAGAACCTGCCTGCCAATGCAGGGGACATGGGTTCGATCGCTGGTCTGTGAAGATCTCACATGCCGCGGAGCAACTAAGCCTGTGCGCCACAACTACTGAGCCTGCGCTCTAGAGCCCACGAGCCACAACTACTGAGCCCGTGTGCTACAACTATGGAAGCCCGCGCGCCTAGAGCTTGTGCTTTGCAACAAGAGAAGCCACGGCAATGAGAAGCACGTGCACTGCAACGAAGAGCAGCCCTTGCTCGCAACAACTAGAAAAAGCCCGGGCACAGCAACGAAAGACCAATGCAGCCAAAAATAAATAAATAAAATAAATTCATATATAAAAAAATGATAGCCATTCTGACAGGTGGTACCTCATTGTGGTTTTGATTTGCATTTCTCTAAAAATTACTGATGCTGAGCATCTTTTCATATGCCTGTTAACCATTTGTATGCCTTCTTTGGAAAAATGTCTATTCAAGCCTTCTGCCCAGTTTTTGATTGGATTGGGTTTTTTAAAAAAAATATTGAGTTGTGTGAGCCATTTATATATTTTGGATATTAACCCCTTGTCGGTTGCATTGTTTGCACATACCTTCTCCCATTCCATAGGTTGTCTTTTGGTTTTGTCAGTGGTTTCCTTTGCTGAGCAAAAGCTTTTAAGTTTAATTAGACCCCACTGATTTACTTTTGCCTTTATTTTATTTTTTTTAAATTTCTTTGTTTTATTTATTTATTTATTTTTGGCTGCGTTGGGTCTTCATTGCTGTGTGTGGGCTTTCTCTAGTTGTGGCGAGTGGGGGCTACTCTTCGTTGCAGTGCGTGGGCTTCTCATTGCGGTGGCCTATCTTGTTGCAGAGCACGGGCTCTAGGAGTGCAGGCTTCAGTAGTTGTGGCATGCAGGCTCAGCAGTTGTGGCTCATGGGCTCTAGAGCACAGGCTCAGTAGTTGTGGCACATGGGCTTAGTTGCTCCACAGCTTGTGGGGTCTTCCTGGGCCAGGGATTGAACCCGTGTCCCCTGCATTGGCAGGTGGATTCTTAACCACTGCGCCACAGGGAAGTCCTACTTCTGCTTTTATTTATTTTGCCTTAGGAGACTGGTCCAAGAAAATGTTGTTACGATTTATGTCAAAGAGTGTTTCTTCTAGGAGTTTTATGGTTTCAGGTGTTACATTTAGGTCTTTAAACCATTTTGAATTTATTTTTGTATATGGTGTGAGGAAATGTTCTAATCTGACTGTTCTACATGTGGCTGTCCAGTTTTCCCAGCACCACTTGTTGAAGAGACTGTTTTGCTCTCCATTGTATATTCTTGCCTCCTTGGTCTTCGATTAATCGACCGTAGGTGCGTGGGTCTGCTACCTTCACTTCTGCCTGTGCACTTGAGGAGCAGACACCGAGTCCAAGTTGGGCCATTTGGCTGCGGGCAAGGGAGTATTCTTCGCTAAGCCTTCATTCATCTTCAAAATAAGGACCTTCCCTCCTGCAGGATAGTACTACTGAAAAGACTAAATGAGTTCACGCAAAAACTTTTCACTCAGGGCCAGGCTTAACAAACGGCAGCAAGGCCTGTGGAGTCATACAGACCTGGACTCAAATCTTGGCTCTGTCACTTCCTGGATATGCAAGCTGTACCTCAGTTTCCCCATCAGTAAACTGGGGATACCCAACTGGCGGGATTGGGAGAATGGCAATGAAAGACTAAAAGAGAAATTGCTCAATTTAATAAATGTTAAATGTTAGCATCCTCTTCCTGACTCCTGTGCAGAGCTCTATTCCTGGAAATATGTCCTACCAAGTGGTCTGAGCTCTATGCCCTAGGGCTACATAGAATAGTTTTCAGCCTCCTCACTGGTCTCTGTACCTCCAGTCCCATTCCCTTTGATCCATCCTCCGCACCACAGAGTATCCCAACTCAGATATCCTCTCCTCCCTGAGCCCCAGACTCCTGGGCAATGCCGCCCTAGCTTTTTTTTTTTTTTTTTTTTT
>NW_006786304.1:1474665-1506592 GCF_000442215.2 Lipotes vexillifer | reverse complement strand
CCCGCGTCCCCTGCATCGGCAGGCGGACTCCCAACCACTGCGCCACCAGGGAAGCCCCCAACCCTAGCTCTGACCACTCTGGGCCATCGCTGTGTGGTGACAAGTCTATCCTGCCAACTGGACTATGAGCCCCATGAAGGCAGGATCTGGGCTGAGCTGGTCGCTGCAGTGTCCCCAGCCCTGGATGGGGCAGAGAACAGGTACTCAGTGACAGGGCTGATCTGTGGAAGTCCCTGGGAGGGAGCCGTGGACCCCTGGCGTGGCTCCCTCTCACCTGGCTCTACGCATCACCACACTCAAAAATTCGTCATCTGCCTTATTGTGATGTTCACTTTACTGTGGGGTTTGCTTTACGTGGTGGCCTCGGAATAGAACTGGCAATATTTCTGAGGTCTGTGTATATTGTGAAAGTGTTTTCCTGCACATGAGACTGCATTTGGCTGGAATGTATCTGTTTCCTCAGGAAACTGTGCTCCTAAGACAAGGACAGGACCGGCGGGGGTTGTGGGGGGAGAGAGGCCAGGCGCCTCGGGAGTTTAAGGACATGAGACAGGACCAAGGGCCTCTCCCCCAATACTGGAAACACACCTTCATGCACACAATGGCTGCTTCCTTGTAAAATAAAGGGAACGTGTTCCTAATATGGGCCATCATTCAAATGTGAGCAGTGAGTCATCATAACTACACTACCTATTATATACCTACTACTTAGGGAGCCTGGGATGATGAAAGGGCTGTGACAGAGATGCTAACTACTGAACTGCTAAATACGTTAGCTATGGAGAGGGGAGTGCTTTTTAAAACATGGGAGGGGGAGAATAAAAGCACTAAATCCTTACCTTCCATAATAAGAAGTCAACAGGTAATAAAAAATGGGGAAACAGGGACTTCCCTCGTGGTCCAGTGGTTAAGACTCCACGCTTCCACTGCAGGGGGCGTGGGTTTGAGCCCTGGTCAGGGAACTAAGATCCTGCATGCCGTGCAGCATGGCCAAAAAAATAAAATTAAATTAAAAAATGGGGAAACAATCTTTAGAAATATCGTGGTAAATACCAAAAAACAGCTAAAACATTTAAACTGTTCACCTGTGGGGAACAGGAATTGAAGTGGAAAAGATTCAGTTTTCTTCTTCTTATCATAAATCATAGATATATTTGACTTTAAACTAAGTACTCATACTCCTTTGACAACGTTAGTAATTAATGTAAGTTTTAAAACACTAATACATTTAGAAGACTTGTCCAAGCCAAATATTCCACCCAAAAGCCACAGAATACACATTCTTCTCAAGTGCACATGGAATGTTCTCCAGTAGAGATTATAAGTTAGGCCACAAAACAAGCCTTAACAAATTTAAGAAGACTGAAATCATACCAAGCATCTTTTCTGACCCCACTGATATGAAGCTAGAAATCAATTATAAGAAAACTGGAAAATTCACAAATACGTGGACATTAAACACCATGTGTTGCACAACAAATGGGTCAATGAAGAGATCAGAAGAGAAATTTTTAAAAATAGTATGAGATGAATGAAAATGAAATAACAACATACCAAACCTCATGGGATGCAGCAAAAGCAGTTCTAAGAGGGAAGTTCATCATGATAAACACCTACCTCAAGAAACAAAAAAAATCTCAAATAAACAACCTAACTTCCAGAAAAAGGACAAATGAAGCCCAAAGTTAGTAGAAGGAAGGAAATAACAAAGATCAGAGTAGAAATAAATCAAATAGAAACCAAAAAGACAATATAAAAGGTCAATGAAACCAAGAGCTGGTAATCTTTGAAAATATAAACAAAATTGATAAACCTTTAGCTAGACTCACCAACCAAAAAAAAAAGAGAGAGGAATCAAATAAAATCAGAAATGAAGGAGGAGGGGCTTCCCTGGTGGCACAGTAGTTAAGAATCCACCTGCCAATGCAGGGGACAGGGGTTTGAGCCCTGGTCCAGAAAGATCCCACATGCCGCGGAGCAACTAGGCCCGTGTGCCCCAACTACTGAGCCTGCGCTCTAGAACCCGCGGGCCACCACTACTGAACACCGTGCACCTAGAGCCCGTGCTCTGCAATAAGAGGAGCCACCGCAATGAGAAGCCGCAACAAAGAGTAGCCCCTGCTCACCACAACTAGAGAAAGCCCGCGCAAAGCAACAAAGACCCAATGCAGCCAAAAATAAATAAATAAATAAATAAATAAATAAATTTATTTATTTATTTAAAAACAGAGTTAGTGCTGGGATTCAGGGGTTCCAAGGCTGGAGGCCCAACGACGCTCCCTGTACAAGCCTCAGTTTCCTCCTTTATAAAAAGGTTTAATAATAATCCTTACCCATAGGGTGTGTGACATCCATCAAGAAGGTTTCCACACGGGGCATCCATTGTCATTGTTATAATGAGCCCTGGGCTGGGGCTGCTGGATCTCAAAATTGAAAAGCTTTCACCTGGTGTGGTACAGGGGAGCTGACAGAAAATACAGTGGGGTGTGCTCCTCCAGGCCTGGGAGATGAGGTCACTGTTAGCAATACCCAGCGGTCCTCTTTCCTCCTGCGAATGCCAAGACCACAGGATTGGAGACAGGCCAGGCCTGGATCCAATCTCCACATCTTCCGTAAACCCCCTTTTCCCTCACTGCAGAATGACTGGTAAAAGCAGCCCCCAAGAGGAAGGGACAGTTCTTCCTACAGTAGATTTCCAATTAATAAATGGAGAAGGAAAGAGGGAAAGAGAAAATCAACACTGGACAAATACCACAATAATAACTTTGCAGATAAGATCCACAGACGATGCTACAATTAGTGGGCATATAAAGCAGAAACTAACACACTATTGTAAAGCAATTATACTCCAATAAAGATGTTAAAATAAATAAATAAATAAATAAAATAAAATTAGTGGGCAGAAGTTTGAGGAGAAACAGCCTATCTGTATAGTCTCAAAATGTCTTCCCCAGGAGATTTATTTCATTTTATGTTTTATTGAGGTATAATTAACATACAGTATTACATTAGTTTCAGGTGTACAACCTAATGATTTGGTATTTGTATACATTTCAAAATTAGATTAACTGCAAAGGGAAAGATACTAAGTTTATACTGGACAGACTTAGCAGACACCACCTCGACCACGTGACCAAGGTCAATATGACCAGAAATCAGACAGGCTGATATCATGAACCCCCTGATGTGGTGCACGGAGAAGCACACAACACTGGTTATGCGGTACGTTTGCCAACAATGTGGAACTTGCTTCCAATCATGAGAAAGCATCAGACAAACTCAGATCAAAGGACAGCCTACAAAATTAACTAACCAGTATTCTTCAAAAGGGTCAAGGTCGGGCTTCCCTGGTGGCGCTGTGGTTAGGAATCCGCCTGCCAATGCAGGGGACATGGGTTCGAGACCTGGTTTGGGAAGATGCCACATGCCGCGGAGCAATTAATAAGCCCATGCGCCACACCTACTGAAGCCCGCGTGGCTAGAGCCAGTGCTCTGCAGCAAGAGAAGCCCGCGCACCGCAACCAACAGTAGTCCCCACTCACCGCAGCTAAAGAAAGCCCGCGTGCAGCAATGAAGGCCCAACGCAGCCAAAAAGAAAGAAAGAAAGAAAGAAATTTATTAAAAAAAAAAACAAAACAAAGGGTCAAGGTCATGAAAGACAAAGACAGACCGAGAAACTATCATAGGCTAAAGGGGACTACAGAGACATGACAACTAATTCAGGATATAGGATGAGATCCTGGGACAGAATAAGGACTTTGGTGGAAGAACTGGTGAAAAGCGAATGACGTGCGTGGTTACATTACCAGCACTGCACTCATGTTCATTCCCTGGGTGTGCTCGCCGTATTGTGTTTATATAAGATGCTATCACGGAAGGAAGCTGAGGGAAAGGTCTACGGAAGCCCTGTGCCATTTTTACAACTTTTCTGTAAATCTACACTGAGCTCAAAGTAAAAAGGTAAAAAAAGAAATAGCCTCCTGGTGGCAAGACTGGGAGGAAATGGACCCTCGCGAACATTCGTGGCTGCCAGTGGAAATCTTTTGCACACCCCTGAGTCAGCAATTCTGCTTCTGGGGATGGATGAGAGATTTCAGTCACGCAGGTGTGAAAGGCTTGCGTGGCACGTTAGTCCTGCAGCATCGTTTATGACAACAATAAAAAAAGCCAGGAAAGACCCTACAGGACTATCTACGGTCTCATAAATTACAATAATTCTGTCGGCAGCTGAAATAAGAGAGTAGGGAAGTTTTTTATGTGCTGATAGATAATTCTCTCCAGGATAACATGTAACATGGTCAGTGAAAAGCAGTGAGGACCAGCACAGTGTATACTGTTTGCTATATTCGTGGGAAAAAAAAGGGGGGGGGGCGTGGCATATCAGCATCTGCTTGGAAATACATAGTTGTTTTTTGTTTTTTCTGGAAAACACTCAAGATAACAGTGGTCGCCTCTGTGGAGAACAGGGTGCCTGGGGAACAGAAGTAGAGGGAGAATTTCTCCTACATACTCTTGTGAACCTGAAACCGTGTGAACTTAAAAACAAAACCAAAAATGAAACAGATAATTAAAATTTTTTCCAAAAATTCAACAAATAATCCTGGACCCAGGATTTGTGGTCAAACCTCTTTAGATGAAATACTCTCTCTTCCCTCAAGCCCCACTAAGATGGCAATCAGGTAGAAAGAAGCCAGAAGCCACAAGAACAGAGGGAAGAGGGAGGGGTGGCCTGGAGGGGAGCAAGCCAGGGCAGGCCCAGAGGCCGGAAGCAGATGGCTGAGAGGCAACAGAGCCAGCAGGAAGGAGACCTAGGCACCCATGGGTGGGTGTGTCTGGGGGGGACAGGGTGCAGGCAGCTGAACTAGGACAGACTAGGATGGCATGCACCAGTCCCTCTGAGAGCAGGGATAAGCTGAGGATATTCAGAACTCCTCCCCAACCTGACAGGAAGCTGCAGAGGGTGAACCAGGGGGACTCCAGGAACAGCCCAGGGGGTGGGCGCCATGCTGAAAACACGCCTGACCCTCTTGCCTGGGGCTGGTGGCCAATGCACAGAGGTCAAGAGTCAACCCCAGTGGCCCTAGCTGGAGTTGATGAGAGTGAGGTCACACCTTCCACTGAGGCACAGAAAGGGGCTCTGCTCAGCTGTGACCTTGGTAATCCAGGGAGATGGGAAAGATCTAGGCCAAGGACATCCCGGTGGCTCCCAGGCCCCCTCTCCTCTCTTCAGAAACACAGAGACCCCTCCTCTCTCTCCTTCTAAAGCCCTGGTGAAGTGGGTATCTGCCCAGCAGCCACTTCTCTTTTTCTGGAAACTTCCCCTGACTCTCCTTTGAGGAAGGCCCTCCCCTCAATGTTCCCTCATGCTGTTCAGGTAAAACCGATCCTACCCTCATGTTTAGATGCTGGCATTTCGCCCTGGGATTTTTCCTGGAATTTCAGGAGCGAGGCCCTCTCCTTCTGGTGTTGCTTAGTGAGTGGGCTGTGAACCTGGAGCTACTGAGGCCATCTGATCCCCAAAGGGAGAGACCACCTGAGAAAGAAAGACAGCACAGAGAAACACAGGGCCCAGGGATCGGACTGTGCCTTCCAGGAATTGTCCGAGTTCCCGAATCTAGCTGAGTCTGAAGCTATATACTTCCGGAGCTTTTATGCATCTGACCATTAGCTTAGAATTCTGTCACTTGTAAAGAGTTGAGGGAGGAGTTCAGAGTGAGGTCATCACCCCTTCTTTTTTTTTTTTTTTTTCTGTACGCGGGCCTCTCACTGTCGTGGCCTCTCCCCTTGCGCAGCACAGGCTCCGGACGCGCAGGCTCAGCGGCCATGGCTCACGGGCCCAGCTGCTCCGCGGCACGTGGGATCTTCCCAGACCAGGCACGAACCCATGTCCCCTGCATCGGCAGGCGGACTCCCAACCACTGCGCCACCAGGGAAGCCCCATCACCCCTTCTTGACAAATATTGAGAGACAAGAGTTTCAAGGAGCACTGAGGGGGAAATTCCTAGAAGTGTGTACCCATGAATGTGTATATACAACAGGACGCCAACATCACAGAAAAGAGCCTAGATAGGCCTTCTGCACAGAACAGGTGTTACTTTTATAAGCAGAAATCAACTTTCTTTGAAAAATAATACAGCAGATTAATTCCTCACTGTCCTTGATTTCTTTTTTTTTAAGATAATATATTTAATCAAACCTTAATTTTTATTTTTTATTTATTTATTTATTTTTTGCGATACGCGGGCCTCTCACTGCTGTGGCCTCTCCCGTTGCGGAGCACAGGCTCCGGACGCGCAGGCTCAGTGGCCATGGCTCACGGGCCCAGCCGCTCCGCAGCATGTGGGATCTTCCCGGACCTGGGCACGAACTCGCGTCCTCTGCATCGGCAGGCGGACTCTCAACCACTGCGCCACCAGGGAAGCCCTATCCTTGATTTCTTTGGTCATCATGACATATTGTCCCTGCAGCCTTCAGGATCAAGTCCAAATGTATTAACATGGCCCTGTGTGGTCTGTCCTTGGATGGCCATCCAGTCACTCTTCTTGCCACTTTCAGCCCCACCGTCTACATTTCAGCCCCACCAGCCTCTTCTGATTCCCCTGGTTCACACCTTGACCCTTGCGCATGCTGTTACCTGTGCCTCTGTCTTTCCACTTTGGCTCACTTCTCCTTGAGCTCTGCTATATCCCCTTCTCCCCAAAGCCCTCCCCAAACCCACAGACTGGCTAAGGTCCCCTCCAGGCTTCCCCAGCCCAGCACTGACCCACTGACCACTCTGGATCGTCTGGAGACGGGCCTGTCTCCCCTCTGAACTGTGAGACCCATGAGGGCAGGGCTGTGTCCCCACTGCTGCTCAGCACAGGACGCAGCACAGAGAAGATTCTGGGGAGTGCTGGATGCATGGATGAGATAGGGATGAATAAAACAAGGCAGGGACAGGGTTTGTTTCACCCCTGTGTCCCCAGCACTCAGCACAGGTACAGAGAAGATGCTCATAGGAGATATGTTGAAAGAATGAGACCAAAAGTGAGAAGTCTGAGGTATAAAAACGTATCAGCTTGGTGATAAAAAGACGCTTTATTCAATCAGTGCTATTGGGACAATGGGACAACTAGGAAAGAAAGTAAGATGGATCCGGAGTGGGCTGAGGTATCGGTGGGAGAGTCGGGTGGCTATGGGGACTGGAGCTGTGGATTAAGCCTGAGCAAGATGACAACTTCCCAGGACTTCCCTGGTGGTCCAGTGGTTAAGACTCCACGCTCTCAAGGCAGGGCACACGGGTTCGATCCTTAGTCAGGGAACTAAGATCCCGCATGCTTTGTGGTATGGCCAAATAAAATAAAATTTTTAAAAAAAGAATATTTAAAAGATGATAAGCTCCCCAAAGCACTGAAATTTCGTGGCAGAGCCCATGGGGAAAAAGCCAGTGGGAAGCCTAGCCGGCACTGGCAAAGTCCTGGGCAAGAAGCTGGAGGAAAGGGGCTTTGACAAGGCCCATGTGGTTCTTGGCTGGTTTCTGGTGCTAAAGAAAGATGAAGACCTCTTCCGGGAATGGCTGAAGGACACACGCGGCGCCAACGCCAAACAGTCCTGGGGCTGCTTCGGGTGCCTGTGAGAGTGGTGCGACGCCTTCCTGTGATGCTCTCTGGGGAGCCCTGATCCTGAGCTCCAGCACTGAGTCTCCAGAGTTTGCAGCCAAGTGAGGACTCCTCCCCCATCCTCTCCAAGGGAAAAGACTGCTGTGGTGGTGCAGACCTCCTGTGTACTCCAGGGTCTTTTGGGAGATCTCTCCCCTCATCATTTCAACTTTTTTGGAATTCTCAGCCTTGAATGCATCTCCCTTCTCCTTTCCCTGCCAAGTTTTGAGTCAGCTCTTTTTGGTAGAACGGTTACTGTCCTTGCAAAGTTTGTTTGTTTGTTTGTTTTTTGCGGTATGTGGGCCTCTCACTGTTGTGGCCTCTCCCGTTGCAGAGCACAGTCTCCGGACGCACAGGCTCAGCGGCCATGGCTCACGGGCCCAGCCGCTCCGCAGCATGTGGGATCTTCCTGGACCGGGCGGGACACGAACCCGTGTCCCCCGCATCGGCAGGCGGACTCTCAACCACTGCGCCACCAGGGAAGCCCTGCTCGTTGCTTTTATACCTGGGGCAATGCATCACCAAGAAGGGAGAGGCGATTTGCCTTTCTTTTCATACTTCTCCCATAATTTCTTTTCTTGGGAGCAGAACCATCGGAAAGGGAGGGAAGGAAGGAAGGAGGGAAGGACAGAAGGGAGGACGGAGGGAGGGAGGGAGGAAACCCAGCCGATTCCTCAGGCAAGTCAGGTGAAGCTAGAGCTCTGGAAAGGATTCCCTTAAAACTCTCCTTGCAGGAGTGCAGGGAGTTGGGGTGGATTCACGTACAACAGCATGAAGGCTGCCTGCCAAGTGCCACATAGACTGGAACACTGAAGGCAGCATTCTTTGGGAGAGCAGAACCCAGAAATAACCTAAACGTCCACCAACAGGGGCCTGGTACGATCACACTAAGTACCAAGTGCTATGAAAAAGAATGTGGGATGAATTTTCAAGGTTATGTAGTTAAAGAGGAAAAAAATAGGGCACAAAATGAGGTGAACAGTACACAACATTTTATGTGAGTTACACATATGCATACAGTACATCTGATTATGCACAGAACACCTCTGGAGGGTATCTGGGGAGTGACCTTTGGTGGTTTCCTTTCTAACCTCTGACCTTCTACTCTTCCCATCATCCTCTGCCCCAGCCACACAGGCCTCCTCACTGTTCCCGGAACCCAGCAGGCATGCTCTAGCCTCAGGGCCTTTGCACTTACTGTACCTTATGCCTGAAACACTACTCTCCAAACATCCATACTTCCTCATTTTACTCAAGTCTCTGTAATCACCTCCTCAGAGAAGGCTTCCTAAACCCACTCTAATAGAGCAAATACCTTCTCCCATCACACCTAATCCGGCTTCATTTTTCCCTTAGTACCACCTAACATGTAATATATTTACTTTCTTTTTTCTTTTTTTTAATAAATTTATTTATTTATTTTGGGCTGTGTTGGGTCTTCGTTGCTGTGCATGGACTTTCTCTAGTTGCACTGAGCAGGGGCTACTCTTCATTGCGGTGCGCGGGCTTCTCACTGAAGTGGCTTCTCTTGTTGCGGAGCATGGGCTCTAGGTGTGCAATCTTCAGTAGTTGTGGCTCGCGGGCTCAGTAGTTGTGGCTCGTGGGCTCTAGAGCACAGGCTCAGTAGTTGTGGTGCATGGGCTTAGTTGCTCCAAGGCATGTAGGATCTTCCCGGGCCAGGGCTCAAACCCATGTCCCCTGCATTGGCAGGCGGATTCTTAACCACTGTGCCACCAGGGAAGTCCTATTTACTTTCTCATTTACTATCTGTCTCTTATCAGGAGAACCTCAACTCTAAAGGGCAGCAGAGACATGGGTCTCTTTTTAAACAGCTGTATCCCCAGTGCTTGGCAAGTAGTAGGCATTTGATAAATCTTTCTTAATGAACAAAGAAAAGAAGACAGACAGGCTGATAGGGATAAGAAGGTATGTCCTTTTCATCATATTCCCTTTTGTATCCCCTGAATTTTTCTACCACATGCATTATTACTGACCATGATGGAACTAAATTGGAAATCGTAACAGTGAGAAATCTAAAAAGGCCCCAATATTTGGAAACTAAACAACTCACTTCTAAATAACCCATGGGTCAAAGAAGACATCACAAGAGAAACTAAAAAATATACAGAACTGAATGACAATAAAGACATAATGTGGGACTTCCCTGGTGGCGCAGTGGGTAAGAATCTGCCTGCCAATGCAGGAGACATGGGTTCGAGCCCTGGTCCAGGAAGATCCCACGTGCTGCGGAGCAACTAAGCCCACGAGCCACAACTACTGAAGATTGCACACCTAGAGCCCACGCTCCGCAACGAGAAGCCACTGCCATGAGAAGCCCGCGCACTACAACAAAGAGTAGACCCGCTCACCACAACTAGAGAAAGCCCGCACACAGCAACGAAGGCCCAACACAGCTAAAAATAATAAATAAATAAATAAATAAATAATTTTTTTAAAAAGACACAATGTGTCAAATTTTATGAAACACAACTAAAGTAGTGCTTAGAGGGAAATTTATATTTAAGTGCTTATATTAAGAAGAAAGATTGAAAAAGCAATAATCTAAGATTCTATCTAACTAAAAAAAGAGCAAGTTAAACACAAAGTAAATAGAAAAAAAAATAAGGATAAGAGTGGAAATCAGTGAAATAGGAAACAGAAAAATAAAAGGAAAATAACACAGCTAAAAGGTGATTCTTTGAAACATACTTTGATAAACCACTAGCAGGATTCGTATTCAAGAATAAAGAAAAAAGCAAACATAAATTATCCCTATCAGGAATGGCAGAGGAGACATCACTAGAGATGCTACAAATATTACAAGGATACCAAAGGAACACGATGCACAACTTTATCCCAATAAATTCAACAACTTATATGAAGTGACATATATCTTGAAAAACGTAATTTATGGAAACTGACACAAGAAGGAACAGAAAATCTGAAAAGTCCTATAACTACTACAGAAATTGTATCAGTTATTAAAAATCTTCCCTTAAAAAAAAAACTACAAGCCAAGCTGGACATTTATATCAAATATTTACGGAAGAAATAATTCCAATTTTACACAAAATCTTATAGAAGACAGAAAATGAGGGAACATTCTCCCAATTGTTTTATGAGGTCAGCCAAACCGTGATATTAAAACCTGAGAAAAACATTACGAGAAAAAAAAATTACAGAATATATCACTCATGACTACAGATACAAAAATCTTTTGGAAAATATTAGCAAATCAAAGTCAGCATATATTAAAAGGATAATACACCATGACCAAGTGGGGTTTATACAAGAATATAAGATTGGTTTAATATTCTTTAAGAAAAAAATCGATAATTTTAACTCATGATAGTAGTAGAATTATGGTAGCCAACCTCCAAGATGGCCCCCAACAATCCCTGTCTCCGGGTACTTACACCTCTGTATAGTCCCTTCCCACAGTGTACCAGGGTTGGTCTGTATGATCAACAGAATGTGACCAGAAGTGGTAGTATGTCAATTCCAAAATTACATTATAAAGACACTGCTTCCTCAGTCTCGGTCACTTTCACTTTTGGATTACTCTCTTTGAGGGAAGCCAGCTGCTAGGTCACGGGTAGCCCTAAGGAGAGGTCCACGTGGAAAGCAACTGAGTCAACAGCCAGTGAAGAACTGAGACCTTCTACCAACAACTAGGTGAGTGAGTCACCTTGGAAGCAGATCCTCCAGTGCCAGGTGAGCCTTCATTCTGAGAGACTCTGAGACAAAGCCACTCACTTAGCCACTCCTAAATTCCTGATTCTCAGGAACTGTGTGAGGTAACAAATGTTTATTTGTGATCACACGAAAAAGTACTCAGTATTACCATTCCCCAGGAAAAAAGCAAATGAGTTGCCATTTTACACCAACTGTAATAGCTAAAATTAACCGTGAAAACATTAAATATTGGAAAGGATGCAGAGTAACTGGAACCACTTTGTAAAACTCTTTGGTAGTTTCTTATAAGATTAAACACACCTTTACCATATAACTCAGAAATTTTACTCCGATGTATTGAACCAAGAGAAATAAAAGCGTATGTCTACATAAAGACTTGTACAAGAGTGTTCACAGCAGTTTTACTTGTAATAACCAAAAAAACTGGAAACCCAAATGATTAAGAGAATGGATAAACAAAGTGTAGGATATTCATATGTGTATTGGAATAAAAGAAAAGAATATGCACTAAAAGCAATAAAAGAAATGAACCACTGATACACGCAGCAACAAGGAAATATCGCAAAAGCATCTTGTGAACAAAAGCTAGACATAAGGTTCATACTGCATGATTCCATTTATACGAAGTTTAACAACAGGTAAAACTAATCTATAGTCATACAGAAAAGTCATACAGGATGACAGAACGGGAAAGGAAGGAACTTCTCCCAGGGTGATGGAAATGTTTCATATCTTGAATGTTGGTTATACGGGCATATGCATTTGTTAATACTCATTAAACTACAGATCTTTATTAAACTTTAGTATTATACTGTATAGATACTGTACTGCAATAAATAATACGCAAAAAATCAAATATTAACAACTAAATGTAAGAGGAGGAGCTTGGGAGCCAGTAGGCTTGATTTCTTATTCAGTGTTGCCTCAGGGAACTTGCTGCTGGTCTCTGGGCTATTTCCCCACTCATACAACCAGGACAATCATATAAACTCCCTAATAAGGTGGTTCATATATTTTGTTGAGATCACAGAAAGCATAATAAATAAAAATTATTGTCATCAGTTAACGAAATTACTATTCAGAGTAAACACAGCTTCGAGCCACTCCCTGTGCTGGCTGCCCTTTCCTGGATGGGTTCCAGCCAGTTGAAAGCTGGCCCCGACAGTGCTCCAGGTGTTAACAGACTTGCGCTGCTACAAGCAGGGCGGGAGCCTCCTCTGGTGAACCTGGTCCCATCCTCCATGACTGTCCAGAGACAGCAGTAATGCGCAGCCCACCAGTCACCAGAGGAAACATGACTGGTTCTGTCTCTCAGTGCGGGAATCCCATCTCCCGCACTCTGGGTCCAAAGGATTTCGCAGGGGTTAACCCAATCCTTCAGACTGACCAATCAGAGCACTGCATTCCCGGCCCATAGTGACTGGCTCGGGGATGGGGATGTGCCCCAAGCTGGACCACTGAGATTCACCCTGGGAACAAGGACCTCTCTGTGCCCTGGAGTCACTACACAGGTAACTAATACTTTCAAATGTGAGCTCCATGAGAGGAGCGTCTTTTGTGTTGTTAGTCATACCTCCTAGAATAGTTCCTAGCAGACAGCAGGCACTAAATTAAGATTTGTTGAATGAGTCAATTATACAGCCGCTTAATGGACTGAAGCAAGTCCTTGTCCCAGAAAATAATCCCACTTCTACTCCCTGCCCATATCTGGAGACTGTGCAACTTAACTTAGTACAGAAGGCATCTGTGGGGATTTAAGAGGCACAAGGGTATAGATGATCTTATCTGCAAAGTGGAAACAGAGACACAGATGTAGAGAACAAACGTATGGATACCAAGGGGGAATGGGGGGTGGGATGAATTGGGAGATGGGAATTGACATATATACACTATTGATATTATGTATAAAATAGACAACTCATGAGAACCTACTGTATAGCACAGGGAACTCTACTCGATGCTCTGCGGTGACCTAAATGGGAAGGATATCCAAAAAAGAGGGGATATATGTATATGTATAGCTGATTCACTTTGCTGTAGAGCAGAAACAAACACAACATTGTAAAGCGACTATACTCCAATAAATAAATAAATAAACATCCAGTATAAATTAAAAAAAAAAAAAGAGGCACAAGGGAAGCAGCTAAGGAGGCTAAGAGCTTAGTGCGCTCTAGAGTCAGGTGTTCCTGGATTCAAGTTCTGGCCCTGCTACTTACATGCTGTGTGAGCTTGGGGAAGCTTCTCAACCTCTCTGCATCCCCACTTCCTCTTTTTCAAAATGGGGATCATAAACCCTGGCTGGCAGGGATGTTGGTGCATTCAAGGCTTGTACATGAATTAACTGTCTAGTGGGAGATTCAGCATGGCTGCCTGCAGAGACTGGGAATGGGGTTGAGCGCGGGGAGTGCAAAGTGAAACCAGACAATCTGGTCCTAGCTCTACCACTCAGCACCTGTGTGCCCTCAGGCAGGTGACTTAACAGCTCTGCTCAGTTTCTTCATCTGTTTAAGTTTGTTAGTGATGGCAATCTACCTCACGGGGTGTGGGGAGAATAAATTAATACACAGAAAGACTACAGCAACCTTAGTGCTCATTACTATTAATACTATTTTATATCATTCTGTACTGTCTTATTAACTCCATCCTCTCCTGCCATTAGTCTAGAAGCTATATTCATTCACCACCCTGCCCTCCCATAGAGCAAGGGATGGTACGTAACTAAATTCTGGCCAATTAGCAGTGAGGGGAGTCCCCTGGGGGCTTCTGGGAGAATATTTTTCTCCTTGAAGAGCTTTCTCTCATTTCCCTAGAACCCCTGTCCCACATATAAACGCGCGCACGCGCGCGCGCACACACACACACACACACACACACACACACACTTTCTCCCTTTGGACACTGCAGTATAAAGGTACGATGCCTGGAGCTCCAGTAGCCTCTTTGAGGCCTTGAGGGGAGTTACTGCCTGAACACCAAGATGGTAGAGACAGAAAGAGTCCTCAGTTCCCTAATAACATCACCAAGCCACCAAACAACCACAAAGCCACCTTCCTCCACCAACAATAAACATCCCTAGACTTAAGATTTGGGTAAGATTTATTGGCTCGGTTTTCGATTAATCACAGATGAGCACAAACTGATTTGTGTCTTGTTCTTTCGGTCACAATAAGCATATATTACTTTTGTAAATTTAGTAAGTCCCCCCAAAAAACTTCAGAGGAAAAAACCCCTAAAACCCCAAAATAAAATTAAAATTTGATTCAATTTTAAAAAGAAAAGAGATAAAAATGGCAACACACACAGCACAGAATTCAGCACACACTAGGCCTTCAGTAGAAGGTGGCTGCTGTGGCTACGTGCTCATCAAAGGCAGGCCCGAGGTGGGTCTGGAAGCCGGAAGATCACTGAGGAAAGAGGGGGGCTCTGAAGAAATCACCAGCTATGTGGAGGCTTAGGGGTCTGAGGTGGGGTCAGCTGGAGCCAGGACAGCAGGAACAAAGGAGGAACCAAAAATTAGAAACAAGGGGTAAGACCCTAGTTAGAGACAGAAGCACATCCTGGGAGGCCGAGAACATTGGGGTAGACCAAGGAGTCTCAAGGACAGGTGAACAAAGAAGGGTGAACGAGGTGTTTCTCTGGAGCATAGGAAGAAAATATCAACTTCCGGTTATGTTTGGTTTGAAGAAAGAAGAGGAGAAAGGAAGGAGAGGATGAAAATAAGAAGAAATTAAGCTTTACTAGGCATACAGAGACACACCCAGATGGACTACAGAGAAGCCCTCTAGTGCCCCTCAGCCGCAGGTGTCAGCATCCTCAGGCGCTGGACCTAAAGGCTAAAGGACTGACACGGGCGCCCTCTCCTGTCCATTCAGCGCATTGCAGCCTGGGCAAATTGATTCCCGGGGATATTCTCAGGTTGCAAATCAAGTCCTCACACTAGGGCTTCTTAAAGAGTCCTGCTCAGAAACCAAGGACGGAAGATTTAACAAGGCCAGCACGAGAAAATTCCAACAAATACCTCTGCATATGAAGGGTGGGAATGAAAGCTGAGCAGGGGGATTAAATTCAGCTGACGGCACACTTCTCTCATTTGGTCTGTACCTCAGTTAGGACTTTGCCAGCTGTGACCGCCAGCCGTGCACAAAGAATGTCAAAACGACTCTCAAAGACGGTTACAATGGGGCTTCCCTGGTGGCGCAGTGGTTGAGAGTCCACCTGCCGATGCAGGGAACACGGTTTCGTGCCCCAGTCCGGGAGGACGCCACATGCTGCGGAGCGGCTGGGCCCGTGAGCCATGGCCGCTGAGCCTGCGCGTCCGGAGCCTGTGCTCCGCAACGGGAGAGGCCACAGCAGGGAGAGGCCCGCGTACCACAAAAAAAAAAAAAAAAAAAAAGATGGTCACACTGAGAGTTTCTAAATGCATTAACAATGCCTGTATAAGAAAATATTTTTAGTGAGAGCAAAAATATTTGGAGGGCTATGAATATATAAAATAAAAATTTTATTACTAAAATATTAATTTCAAAAAATAAAATATTAATTTCATCCCTTCCAATTTTTGAATGTTTTTAAATGCACATAATATATTCACAGTAATATATGTCAGTACTATTCATGACTCCTAAATAACTATGTATACACATTCATATCACACACACACACACACACACACACACACACACACACATTCATACTAGGGGAGAATTGTCAGAATGTTTCCTTAATAGGATAGCATAATAAAACTGTTTGGAGGTCACCAACAGCAGCCCGCTGTCATGTAACATAATTGATGTGGTGCTCTGGAGATTATAAATAGACTCCAGGGAAGTGGTTTTCAAGCGCTCATGCACACGCGGATCCTGTCTGGAAAATACTGAAAATAAAAATGGGGACTTCCCTGGTGGTCCAGTGGTTAAGAATCCACCTTCCAATGCAGGCGACACAGGCTCTATTCCTGGTCAGGGAACTAAGATCCCACATGCCGCGGTACAACTAAGCCCACGCACTCTGGAGCCCGCACACCACAACTAGAGAGAAGCCCGTGCACCCCAATGAAGAGCCCGCGTGCTACAACTAAGACCCAACACAGCCGAATAAATTAAAAAAAAAAAAAAAAAAGTCCCTGACTTCCCTGGCAGTCCCGTTGTTAAGACTCCATGCTCCCAACGCAGGGGGCCACAGGTTTGATCCCTGGATGGGGAAGATCCTTCATGTTGAGTGGCACAGCCAAAAAATAAAAAATAGATAAAAAATGAAGTGTCCAGCCCTTCCTTCCCCAGATGGATCCAATCAGGATCCTGGGCATCTACCTTTCAGCTCACCAATCCTCTTAGCAGCTATATTTAGTCTGGTGTTTCTTTAGTTCTGTTGAGCTCTGAACTTCAATTATTTCTGTCACTTCTCGAAGTTCTATTTAGCTCTTTTTGCAACTTCCTGGTGATTTTTGATTGTACTCATTCATGTTTTTATATCTGTCCTATTTTACCCTTTTCATATATAAACAGAACTATTTTATATCCGTATCTGATCATTCCCACATCCACAATGTTTGTGGGTCTTTTTTGTTTGTTTGTTTGTTTGTTTGCAGGTCTTGACCTGCCATATTTTGTCTGCTGACTCTCGATCATGGTGCCTGCTTCTCTGTACGGCACACAATTTTTTTATCATGAGCTCATATGTGCCAGAACTCTACCTGAAGGAATTCTCCAAGGCCCAGGCAGAGGGTGGGGCTCCTCCAGGGAGGGTTTATGTTTGTCCTGGCCAGGTACTTAGGGGCACACAGATCCGGGTTCATTCTCAGCCTACTGTTTCCAGGACCTTCCAAAGAGTATAATTGAAGCCTCAAACCCACATGAGGGACAGTCAATTCTCAGAGGAAAACTTTTTCAATCTCTACCTAGATGTAAGGCTGTGTGCCTTTGCAGGATGGGATTTTTTTTTAGTTCACACTTCCCCTGAGGGGTACCTTTCCCAGGACCTGGCTGTTCACAGGTGGTCCTCTGTCCCCAAGGCCATGTGAATCTGTCAATGTCCCCAGAGCATCAGGAGGCTTCAGCGCTCCCTCCCCTCCTAGGCTCTTTGCTCTCGCTTTCTCCTTGCTCTGGGAGGAGTCCCTTTTCTTCATTGCAGGTACAACCATGCATTTCAAAGGATGCTTTAAATATTTTAGGAAGCATTAGGTCATAGGAGGCTCTCTACTCAGCCACACTGCCCTCTCTCTCTTTGACTTTCTCGCTTTTCTTTACTCCAATCCCAGCTTCTGACCAGACAAACAAAATAATTGCCCCATGCTAGTCAGAAATGTTCATGGGAGATCCCAGACCCTTCTGCTTGTGGCAAGCCTGTGAGGTGCGACTGAGGAAGAGGGACCAACGCCACCTAGAGGCCTGAAGTACTGACTGCTTGGCTGCAACAGGCCACCAGAGAAAGAACGCACCAGAAAGTTTAGTATTAAGAGGACGATGATGATCAAAATAATAATGGTGCCTGACATCTCTACACATTCAACAAACTGCACAATTATGCAGCACTTAAGAGCCAGGCACTGTTTAATGCTTTATGGATATATTAACTCATGGAATATGAGTTATAGTGATATAATTTACAGATACAATTTAACCAGAGAAGTTAAATAACTTGCCCCGGAAGGGACTTCCCTGGTGGCGCAGTGGTTAAGAATCCTCCTGCCAATGCAGGCGACACGGGTTTGAGCCCTGGTCCAGGAAGATCCCACATGCCGCGGAGCAACTAAGCCTGTACACCACAACTACTGCAACTACTGAGCCTGCGCTCTGGAGCCCACATGCCTAGAACCTGTGCTCCACAACAACAGAAGCCACCGCAATGAGAAGCCCGCACACCACAACGAAGAGTAGCCCCAGCTCACCACAACTAAAGAAAGCCCGCACACAGCAACAAAGACCCAATGCAGCCAAAAATAAATTAATTAATTAAAAAAAAAAAAACTGCCCCGGTGCCACATAGAAAATGGCAGAACTGGGATTAACACGCAGGCATCTCAGCTCCAGAGGCCGGGCTCTTGACCACTCCGCCCCACTAAGTTACTGAGTTCACTTTAAGTCACTGAACTTAGAACGTGCCAGGCCTGCGCTGAGGGTACTCACGCACGCAACAGACCCTCCCATCAGACCTATGAGGTGAGTGCTATACTGTGCAGAGGAGGGAACCGAGGTACAGAAAGGCGGGGTGACTCGCGCGGGACGCACAGCAAATGGCAAAGCAGAAAGCTGAGTGCAGGACGCCTTTATCTGGAAGCAGGGTTTTCAGCCTCTGGACAGTAATGCCCACATATGCTAAGAACAGATTATCACAGCCAGCACTAAAGACCAGATGCACACGCTCTGGGCCAGGCCTTGATATCCACTGGCTCTTGGATCCCCACAAGAATCCTGGGAGGTGAGTTCTATCATCACCCTCATTTGATGAACATGGATTTGGAGTCTCAGAGAGGTCGAGCTGCTTGCCCAAAGTCACACAGCTCATTAGTGGCTCCAAGATGCCAAGCCAAGAGTGTCTACTCTGGCTTTGGTGACTGTCTGCATCACGCCCTGTGCGGTCCCCTCTCACACTCACTCTGGTCTGTGCCAGAGCTGCTTGGACCAATAGCGTGTGCTGGAAGTGATGCTGTGTGGATCCAGGCCCTGCCCTTAAAAGGCCTGCAGCTTCTGCTTCTTCCCTCATGGAAATCTAGCTCCTGGGGGCCCTGAGTGACCACGAGAGGCGAGACCACGTGGAGAACAGAGGTCCTGAGACAACACTGAGACGGAGAGAAGGAACTGGCCATTCCAAGATCCCAGTAGAGCCTCCTGATGACTCCAGGCCCAGCCACCCTCTGACTGAAACCCCCTGAGAGACTACCAAGCAAGACTGGCAGAGGCCCAGCTAGCCCAGTCAAGCCAAGAAAAATGGTCACTGTGTAAAGTCCTTAAACTGTAGGTCAGATTGCTTTGTAGCAAAACTGAAACCAACTCCAAAGCCAAAACTTGTAAGAATGACCACAGAGCTAAACTCTTCTGAAAAAATTATCCCAGCAGCCTGAATGAACTGTGTGGCATATTAGTTTCCTATTGCTTCTGTAATAAATGACCACAAATGGCAGTGGCTTAAAACAACACACAGTTATTCTCTACATTACAGAGGTCAGGAGTCCAAAACGGTTCTCACTAGCCTAAACTCTAGGTGTCAGCAGGCGAGAGTTCCTTTCTGGAGGCTCTAGGGGAGAATTTGTTTCCTTGCCTTTTCCAGCTTCTAGAGGCCGCCTGCATTCCTGAGCTCACAGTCCCTCCTCTATCTTCAAGGCCAGCAGGGTAGCAGCTTCAAATCGGTCCCTTTCCTGTCTCCCTCTTTCACCTATAAGGACCCTTGTGATTACACTGGACCCACCTGAATAATCCGGGCTACTCTCCCCATCACCAAATATCTGAGTCAATCACATCTGTAACGTCCCCTTTGTTGTGTAAGGCAACACATTCAACAGGTTCCTGGGATTAAGATGTGGGCATCTTTGGGGGGCCATCATTCTGCCTACCAGAGTAGCAAACTGGAAAAATGACCAGTGTTCTCCAAAGGAATAAGCGGAAACCACTGGAATTTTCCCACTGCCCAGAGACCTCCCACAGTCCCCCTGGCAGCATCAGCAGTGCACTTTGCATGAGTGGCCCCAACCTTCCTGGCATCACCAACCTCTTTTATTTTCTCTCCCCCAGAAACCTTTGTTGAAAAAGATCTTTGTCTCCCCGACACAGTGCATCATCGATGATTTATGCTTCTTGCATTTACTGTTCTTTCCCAGGCAGAAACACCTACCCCTCCGGCCCCTATTGTGAGGAGACCGACAGCTAGGCCTACCCTACTGTGTCAAAAGAACCTTAGCCAGGGAATTCTCTGGTGGCACAGTGGTTAAGAATCCGCCTGCCAATGCAGGAGACATGGGTTCGAGCCCTGGTCCAGGAAGATCCCACATGCTGCGGAGGAACACAACTACTGAGCCTGCGCTCTAGAGCCCATGAGCCACAACTACTGACCCCACATGCCACAACTGCTGAAGCCTGCGTGCCTAGAGCCCATGCTGCTCCTCAACAGGAGAAGCCACCGCAATGAGAGGCCTGCCCACTGCAACGAAGAGTAGCCCGCGCTCGCCACAACTAGAGAAAGCCCGCGCACAGCAACAAAGACCCAATGCAGCCAAAAATAAAATAAAAATGTTTAAATAAATTAATTAATTAAAAATAAAAAGTGTGAATATGAGAAGTCAGGGCATACCAACGTCGAAAAGCATCTCCAACCAAACCTGTCCCCCACTGAGCCCCTGGTACTTTCTGTCCGGCCTGCCCCTCCCCCAGTCTGCCTGTCACACCCAATCCACAGGAAATCCTGCCGCCACTACCTTTCAAACAAATCTACTGCTTATTCATTACTAAGGGGAAAAGGAAAGGTTCTTTTAGCAGTCACCACCTTAACCAAGGGATCCAAGTTACCGCCACAAATGACGGAACAAACAGACATCAGGAGCCCCCTGAGGTGATGTCCTTAGGTGTTCTGTGGTGTTCCTGCCAAATATGCTCAACGTGAATCAAATCAGAGGAAGGAATCAGAAAACTCCAGATTGCGGGACACTATGGGACAACTGGCTTGGACCCTTTCCAATGTCAATGTCACAAAAAACAAGAAAGGACAAGGATACTGTTATAGAGGAGGGCCAGCAACCTTTTTCTGTTACGGTCTACAGAGCAAATATTTTAGATTTGTGGGCCATAGAAACCCGACTCTGCATCCACAGACAATGTACAATGAATGGGCAGGGCTGTGTTCCAATAAAACTTTATTTACAAAGACAGGCAGTGAGCCAGATTGCCCAGCCTGCTGTAGATTAAAGGACACTAAAGAGGCATGATTATCAAATGCAGTGCATGATCCTTGAGCTGACCCTAGGTTAAAAATAATAATAATAAACAGCTAAAAGGACATTTTGGGGACCAGAATATGAGCTATATATTAGATATGAGCTGTATATTAAACAATATTGTCATCAGTATTATTATCAATGTTAAATTTCTCAGGTGTGACATTGGTTCTGTGTCATACAGAATGCCTTTGTTCTTAGAAGATACAGACTGAAGTATTTAGGAGTTTAGAAGCATGTCCAAAACTTATTTTCAAATTGTTCAGAAAAAAAAAAAGATTGTGTGTATACATTCATACACACATACATACATGGTGGTGAAGACCAAGCAGATCTGCTGAAGACTAATAAGAGATGAACTAGGTGTTGAAGGGCATATACCTGATGACCATACCATTCTTTCTTTCAACTTTTCTCAGGGTTTGAAACTTTTTTTTTTTTTTCTTTTTGCAGTACTCAGGCCTCTCACTGCTGTGGCCTCTCCCGTTGTGGAGCACAGGTTCCAGACGCGCAGGCTCAGCAGCCATGGCTCACGGGCCCAGCCGCTCCGCGGCATGTGGTATCCTCCCGGACCGGGGCACGAACCCGCGTCCCCTGCATCGGCAGGCGGACTCTCAACCACTGCACCACCAGGGAGGCCCCAGGGTTTGAAATTTTAAAAAAAAGTAGTTGGGGAAAAAACTGTCTCTGGGATCTGACCCCTCCTCCCCACTCACCTCCCACCTGGACTACTGTAGTCATGTCTTCTCTGCATCCACGCTCACCCTATGATTGCTAAAAGGATCCTATTAAAATCGAACTCAGATCCCACCCCTCCTCTGCTCAGACCCTCCAGCGAGTCCCATTCACTCAGAGTAAAGCCAAAGCATTTGTGGTGGCCCACAGGCCCTGCACGATCTGCCCCCTTCCCACCACCTTCTCGGCCCGCAGTCTCCACTCAGTCTCACTGTTCAGCCACACTGGCTTCCTCGATGCTCATCAAACAGGCCAGGCGCACACTCACCTCAGGGTCTTCGCACCTGTGGAAACTTTGGGCTAGAAAGCTCCTCCCCCAGATACCCGCATTGCGTGCTCCCTCCTCTCCTCATATTTTCAGTGAGGTCTCCCTGGTAATCCTATCTAAACTTCACAACCGTCCCCCAGATACTCCTCCTCCTGATGTTTTCTCCAGAGCAATTAGTGCTATCTAATATCTAACTTTACATTTTAACTGTTTTCTTTATTGTCTGGCTTCCCCCCACGCCAAGAACGCAAGGTCCCCTGAAGACAAAATTTTTTACTTTTTCTTCTCAGCTGTATCCATAACATCTACACAACAGCCACAACTCAGTGCCGTGCACTGACCTATCACTTTACATCCATTACTCCTCACAACAACATGATGAGGTATTATTTATAGCATAAATGCATATGTAGCATATACACAAAATAGGAATAATAACAGTGCCTACCTCATAATAATTGGTGAGGACTTAATGCTGTGAAGTTCTCAGCAGACTGCCTGGCACAAAGTGAGTGCCCATTAAATGCCACTATTATATAATACTCACTGTACCGAGGAGGAAACTGAAGCTCAGAGGGGTTAGTGACCTGCCCAAAATCACCTGGCTGAGAAGGGGACGGTGTGCGTGCGTGTGTGTGTGTGTGTGTGTGTGTGTGTGTGTGTGCCAGATTGGAACCCATGTCAGTCTGACTCAAGCAGCCACTTTCTAAACCACAACGCTGAGACACATCACAGTGCTTGGGAGAAAGACAGAGGCAGGAAACAGGAACCAGCTCTGGGAATCCCGAATGCAGGATTTGAGTCTGCCTCTGGCACTAACTCCACGTGTGACCTCAGCAATTCCCCTCTGCTCTCAGGCTTCAGTTTTCTCTTCTATAAACTGGGGGAAGTCATTTCCCCTCCCTGACACGGGGACAAAAAAGAGTGTGAGGGTCAAATGAGACAGCTTATATGGAAGCACTTCAGTAACTGTAATCCAACACTTCTCCATTCTAAGATCTGCAACTCTAGCAGAGGACCGACCAAACACCAAAAGACCAAGAATTCCAAGCCCTGGAAAGCAAATTTTAAGCATCCAAACTTATAAGGAAAAAAAGTGTGCCCCCTCTAACCATCTGGCCTTTGCGCACGCTCCTCCCTCGCCCTCAACATCATCCCTGTCCCCATGTTGTCTGGTGAGACTCTCCTCACCCTTCAGTTCCCAGCCCAGAGGTCTCCTCTGCCAGGAAGCCCTCCCTGAACCCCATGTCAGGTCAGGCGTCCAGTGGGATCCCCCATGCAAGCTCTGCCCACCCTGGGTTGTCACCTTGAAGGATGGGTCTGTCCCCACCTGACTGTGAGTTCCTTGGGGGCAGAGACTGGGGCTAGCTTTGTTCCTGCTGTTTCACCATCACTGCCCAGCACAAGGCCAGGTACAAAGCAGACGCTCAGTAAACACTAACTAAATGAAGTAACAAATGGATTACTGGTGGTTCCCTGACCCAGCAAATTACGTTAAATTTCCATACTTTGTGCTCCCACAGGCCCATAGCGCATAGATCGCCTTTTGACAGTAGCTCATATTTTGAATGTTTACTATGCCCTTCAGATCTCAGCTCAGGCAGCCCTCGTCTAGACAGCCTTCCTGACCCCACGCCCCCGGGTCAGGAGGTCTTTCTGAGCTCTGGAGTTCACACCGTTCTGACCACTCTGGGGTGACAGTGATGGGTCATAAATGTGTCTCCCAGCCCAGAAAAAGCCAGCATGGTCTGTCTACTGAATGAATGGACGAACAAATACGGAGTATGAGTGGGTTAATGAATAGATGGACAAATGTTCACTCTAGTTAAAATTACTCCTTTAGCCAGATTCCCAGGTCACGCACCCAGACCCCAGACTTCGCCCCGAGCCACGCCTCTACCCAGGCCTATTTCCCGAAGTACAACTGGGGCAAACCAATGAATGTCCTAAACGGATGATACATAAGCACCTCTCAACTCCCAGGACGGGAGGGAAACTGAGGCACGAGGTGGTCTTCAGAGCGAACCCTCCCAGGGATGGTCTGGCAAACGACCCCACTTGGTCAAACGACCGGAGCTCCGGTCTCCCCCGGCTCCTCTCAGCCCTGGAATGCCCCGCCCAAATCACTCCCATTCCCCACATCACTGGTCCGTCTAGACGTCAGTCTCCACGCGCTCTTTTCCTCTATTGGCTAGTATTCCCAACTCAAGCGCGGTCGCCGTGCCCCGCCCTTAACCCCATGCCCTTTCTTACTATTGGGCTACCCGCATGCCCCTCTCCCAGGGACCCTCCCTAGTGGCTGAAAGACTTTGCCGGTTCGGGCTGTGATTGGTCGTGAACAGAAGTCCATCTCCTGAGCAACCACCTGAAAGCGGTTAGAGAATGGGAAGGTTGGAGGGACGTGGGGTCAGACTCACGCTGAGCAGGCGGGAGGCAGATATAGGTCTTGAAGAACTCGCTTCGGCGGGCGGCTTCCTTAATGCGGTTGGCAAGCGGCTTGCTGACCTGCCGGATGCCCAGGTATAGCAGCTTCGCCATAGGGAACGCGCCCACCACCATCTTGGCGGTTGCAAGGGGCACGCGCAACCTTGCTGACTGGGAGGGGCGCCTCCGATCTCTCCCTTCTCCCCCGCCCGCTCGTCGCTGTGCGTGCCTACGTACGTGCGTACGCCCTATTGGGAACTGCAGGGGCGCTCCGTGACGACACCACGTCAACGCTGACGCTCCGACGTCCGTTCCGATGAATATGCAAATATACGGCGAAAGTTAAGTGTCAGAGGGTGGTGCCGTTAAACGGCAGCTCGCGGAGCGTGCGTGGGTTCCCACGCCCGCTTTGGCTGACGTCACCACCCTCCTCCGTGACGTCACATCTGGGTGGCATCTCCAAAGGAGGAGTCTTAATTAGTCCTAATTAAGGCTAAAGAGTCCCAAATGCACCTTCCCCCGCCCTCCCGCAGTTTAGAGCTCTCACTGGGCGTAAGAAACTGTCCAGGTAGTCATACAGACCTGGATTGGGAACCCAGCTCCACTGTTTACTTGCTGTGTGTGGCGAGTGACTTAACCTCTCTGGGCATCAGTAGTCCCATCTACAAAATGGGAATCATAAGAACACTTACACCTTGGGACTTTCCTGGTGGTGCAGTGGTTAAGAATCTGCTTGCCAATGTAGGGGATATGGGTTCAAGCCCTGGGCTGGGAAGATCCCACATGCCGCGGAGCAGCTAAGCCCGTGCGCCGCAAGTACTGAGCCTGCGCTCTAGACCCTGCGAGCCACAACTACTGAGCCCGTGTGCCACAACTACTGAAGCTCGCGCACTCTAGGGCCCATGCTCCACAAGAGAAGGCACCGCAATGAGAAACCCAGGCGCTGCACGGAAGAGTAGCCCTGCTCACCGCAAGCAGAGAAAGCCCCTGCGCAGCAACGAAGACCCAGCACAGCCAAAACTAACTAACTAAATAAATTTACTAAAAAAAAAAAAAGAACACTTACCTTATTGGGTTGTTGTAAGCCTTGCATGCAAATTTTGAATATAAAAACATAGTGAACTATGTTAAGAGCTTAGAATGGTGCCAATCACCCAATAAACAGCCCTTATTACTGTACAGGTATTAGCATTATTATTGCTAACTCCAGCATGAGGGCGCATTTCATCTCCAGAATCCAACCATTTCCCAAGTAACTGACAAACTGAGACCCAAAGAGGGGCCAGGAGAGTGGCACAAGTTCCCTCAGCCAGCAGAGGTTGATAGCCCAGCATCTTGGCTGATAAACTCTACCGTTCTCAAGCAGCCCCACTTCCTCCATTGGGGAGCGAGGGTCCCTAGGGAGCTGGCTCAGGAAGGAGTTTAAGGAAGTGTCCCAGACTGTCATCCCTTACCCAGCAGGGAGCAAAATCATATAAACAAGGTCAAGAAGAGGTTGAGAGAAATTTCTGGGTGGTGGAGTGCTGATGGGTAATTGAGAGATTCTCAAAGAGGCAGAGGAAGAGGGGAAGTGCAAGGAACAGAGAAGCTGTGTACAGGAGGAAACAAACATTCAGGACACAGAGTTGGGGGGCCCAGGGCTTTACTTGGCATCCTCTCGGACTCCCTGAGTGTCCTTTGTCACTTCCTTGGCCCTGATGGACTTCCATTTCTCCATCTGTAATGATGATACTGACATGTGTGAGCCTCGATATTCTAAATTACTAAGAATGCCAAGACTCCATAAAAACAGCTTCTCCCCAGGACCCTTTCTGGGCTAAAGATGTTAAGGAGCTTGGGACCATTCAAGGTCCATCATCCACTAGGGACCCCCCCCGCCATTTTACTGACTGACCAACTGGAGCCAGAGGATGACAAGGATTTATCCAGAGTTCCAGAGGTAATCAAGATGGAACCGAGGCTGGGGTTTCTTGAGTCCCAGCCCAGAGTCTTCTCCTGATCCCTGGGGGTGTTAGCCTGGGGCCTAAGGACCTACTTGGGGTGGGGGTGGGGCGCTGAGGTTCCACATGATGGTTTTAGGAAGCTTCCAAACTTGTACATGACTTTTTTGTTTATAATTCACTATTGTTTCCTCAGCTTCTAGAACAATGTTTGGCACATAGTAGGTGCTCAATAAATATTTATTGAATGAAGGGGAATGAGCATTTGGTGGAGGGGTAGCATGCAGGCTTTCATCTGATTCCCTGAGGGGACTGTGTTCAGAAAGCTTCTGTTCCCCTACATCTCCATCCCAGTAGCTTTATAGCAGTGAGATAGGGTGGGAAAACTACCAGCCCCCCCTCTCCACCCAGATCCCAGGCCTCCCTCTTTTCTCTTCCCCACAACACCAAAGACCCAACTTCCTGCATCTCAGTGACCCACCCCTCCTCCTGCAAAACCATTTTCCTCATTAAGTTCATTTTTTTTCTCACTCCCCTCCTCCCTCCTCTTTCTTTCTCTGAGAAGGGTTTCCAGGAACCTCTTCTGCGAACTTCTGGGGCAATGATGTATTTGTGCCCCTGTGTGTGTGTGTGTGGTGTGTGTGTGTGTGTGTGTGTTTAGGGAGATCTTCACATCTCATCAGGAGCCTGGAGCCTGTTACACACCCGTGGGGAGGAAGGGAGGGAGATGGCCTATCAGAAGGGGTGAGGCCTGTCCAGAGCTGTGTGTTTCCTCCTGCTCTCCAGCCTAGTTCTAGAAGGACAGCCATTCCTGGTTGACCCCTGAGGGCCAGGGGAGGGAGGGGAACACCATCAGCCAGGACAGCAGCCTTGGCCACTCTGGGGCATGGGAACAGAGGCAGAGACAGGGAGGGGAGAGGGATCCCAGGATGGCCCCGGCGTTGACTCACTGGCTGTGTGACCCTGGGCTAATCACTTGGCCTCTTTGGTGACGGCCTTTGAGTAGGGCCTGGGATCATTCCCAGACGTCCTTCCAGTTCAGGTCCCCTGGTCACCCTTTTCCCAGGATGGGCAAGGGCTTGAGTTACACAATCCCACCGGCCCCTGAGCTTCTTCCATCATCGAATTTCTTCAAGATAAATCCCAAAGCTGACACGGATCCTTCCCCACTCCACTACCACCCACCCCCGACCCCAGTCCAGCCATCAGCATCTCCTGCCTGGGCTCCTGGCTTCTGCCCTTACTTCCCATATTCTGTTCCCCACTCAGCAGCCAAATCCCAATCCTTCTCTGCTAAGAGCCCCTCTGTAGCTCCCATTTCTCTTGGAATAAAAGGCAAAGTCCTCACGTGGATTCACAAAGCTCTGTAATATGGGCCCCTGTCTCTGGCCTGTCTCAATTCCATTCCTCACATCCTCCCGCCCCCGGTTCCCGCCACACCACTGTGTATACTTGCTGGCCCTCAAATGCAGGCAGTCTCTTACTCCAGGTTTTGCAGTTGCTGTTCCCTCGGCCTGCAGCACTCTTCCATCTGACCCCTTTCCTCCTTCAGGTCTTTTTTCAAATGCCCCCTTCTCCGTGAGCCCTCCCCGACCTCCTTATCTAGATCAGACTCCACATCACTCTCTGTCCCCCCAGTCAGCTTTATTTTTCCCCATTACCCTTATCGATTCCAAGTGTTATGTTTATCTTTATTCATTTACTGTGAGCTCCGTGAGGGCGGGGCCTGGGCTGTCTTGGTCACCGTTTTGTCCCCAGCTGCCGGCCAGCACAGGGCTGGGCAGAGAGTAGGTATAAACAAATCTCCCTTGAATGAATGAATAAATACCCTTCTCTTGTCCCCAGCCCCCTTCCCAAGCCTGCCCTGCTCCCTGCTCCACCAGCCCGTTTGCTGATTGCCCTTCATTTGATTCTGCTCCCTCCTCCTCAGTCCTGACCTGGAGAATGCTGTTTATCTTGAAACTCTGAAACGCTCTGTCCTGCTCTCTCTCTCCCCTATATGACCAGGGGCTTCCCAAAGGCAAAAGTGACCACTCAGCACTCGGTGAGTTTCTTCTTCCACCTTCCCCGTGAGTCACAGACTTTTATCCCCTTGTTGAAAGTAATCCTAACTTTTTTGTCTTTACCTTCCAGAAAGTTAATCTACTGGTCCCTTCCTCTAGGAAGCACTTTCTGACCCCCAGACTGGGTCTGATGCCTTCTTGGGTTCCCCCAGCCCCTGGGCTCCCCGTCTGAGCCCTGCCCACTCTGGGTCATCACTATCCAGGGACAGATCTGTCTCCCCCAGTGGAGTGGGAGCCATGAGGGCAGGGCCAGCGCTGTCATTTTTCACCGCTGGGTCACTAGCACCACCCAGCGCAGGGCTAGGCACAGTTCTACTGAATTGTTAGGGGGTCATGGTGGAGGACGATGGTTGACCAGTGACACATCAACCTCACTATTTTCCTATTTTCTTACATGCTTATGGAAATTAGCATAGCCTCATTTGCATACAATTTGCATACACCGGACCAGGAGGGAAGGGAGGGTGGGGTTAGTATGGAGGAGTGGGGGCTCTGCACAACACGGGGTTCACTGTGCCGGCAGCAGCATCTTCAGCTGCACCTGGTCCCTCTGGGAGGGCTGAGCGGCCACCCAGCTGGCTGCCATGGCCTTGGCCACGCTGTTCCTCTTGGAAGTGAGTGGGGTCTCCAGGGTGAGCGAGACGTTGGCCATCTCCTGGGGTTTGTCACTGGCCAGAAAGCGGAGCAGGTTGTGCAGGGCCTTGGCCACGTGACTGCGGGCGCCCTCGTTGACGAGGCAGTAGAGGATGGGGTCGGCCACACAGTTGAGGCTGGTGAAGGCCAGTGAGCTGTGGTACGCCGAGAACACACGCTCCTCGAAGCCACAGTCCCAGGGGTGGCGCAGGTAGACGGCGCTGCGGGAGAGCAGGAGCACATGGTAGGGCGCAAAGCAGACCAGCACGATGGCAATGAGGCTGAGGGCCAGCCTCTTGATCTTGGCCTTCTCCTGGCGCTCGGTGGACACGCTGCCCCGCACAGCCCGCAGGATGCCACGGTAGGAGAGCAGCATGAGGGCCCACGGGAACAGGAAGCCCACGAAGACCCGGTAGAGGTTCATCCAGGCCACCCAGCTCTCCATGGGGAACTTCTCAAAGCAGAAGGTGTGGTTGTAACGGTCGCGGAAGAGCTCATCGTGGAACAGGGGCGCTGAGTTGGCTCCCAGCTCCGTGGCCCAGACCACGGAGCTCACAGCCACGGCTGTCTTGACGCGGCGCAGGCGGGTGAACCGCAGTGGGTGGGCCACGGCCAGGTAGCGGTCCACGGAGATGCAGCAGAGGAAGGCGATGCTGATGTAGATGTTGGTATAAAAGATGAACCCGAAGAGCTTGCAGGAGCTGGGGCCGTGGATCCAGTTGTCGTGGTGCAGGAAGTAATCCACCCACAGCGGCAGCGTGCAGATGTACAGCAGGTCAGCGATGCTGAGGTTCATCAAGTACACACCCAACTCATTGTGTTGCCGCACCTGGCGGTAGGCGGCCCACAGGGCCAGACAGTTGGTGGGCAGTCCCACGCCGATGACAAAGATGTAGAGGGAGGGTGGGAAGAGGTGGTCCACGAGGGAGTCCACGTGGCAGCCCTCCCACGTGCGGTTGCCCATCCTCGGCACTGAGGCTTTCGAGATGCTTCCCCTGGCCCACGGGGGCTGTGGGGCCATGGGTGGCGGGAGGCCATCAGGCCCCCTGAGCCCCCTCCTCGGAGGCTCAGGGGAACATGGTGGGAGGCAGTCCACAGCGAAGAGATGAGGCTGACCACTAATCGTGTGCCAGGCTGGGCAGGGAAGGATAGAGCTTGAGAGGGAAAAGTTGGGGGAGGGATAGAATTACGACAAGAAGGAGGTCTGCGGGATGGCAGGATTCACAAAGATCTTTGTCGAGGAGGTTTTATGAACCCAATCAGAGTATAAATGGAGGAGTACTGGGGTCACACAACATTGACTGAGGGGGCTGTTTATAGAGGAGCTGAAGGCATCAGTGGGCAGTGGTGAGAGAGAGAGATTTGCGGAGGATGTAGAAAGTAAGCGTGGCCATGCTGAGGTAACGGTGGGGTGGAAATGTATGGGATAGTGTTGAGATAGGATAGTCTACAGTTAGGGAGTGTTGAAAAGAACAGGCAAGATGGTTGGGGGTGCTAGCATTTCCCAGTAAGAAATAAGGAAATAAGTAAGGTAGACAGTGAGGAGAAAATTACGGAAAAGGAGGTGTCCTGTGAGGGATGAAAGAGAGGAAGGGCTCGGTCTGGGGAATGTGGGAAGGGTTTTTAAGAAACAGGAAGGAGGTGAGTAAGGGCTACATCAGAGCAGGGTTACTAATACAGGGAATTTAAAGGGGACAATGACGGGGCTCCAGCTCGGTCCTGGTGGGAGATGAGCAGTTGACATGAGGTGGCCCTGCCTCACAGTTCAAAGCTGATTTTGCAGCACCTGTGGGGAAAGAAGACTGCAGTGAGAGGAGTCATAGACCACCCCCTTCTCCCCACACCCCTTTTACCCTGACTCCAGTGGGTTGCAGAGCGTGGGGACCCTAACGATGCCTAATTGAGCCCCACTCTAAGCAACGGATCTCTGAAAACACAGATTTGAGATGCCAGATATATTTTTTCCCTAACAGATGTTAAAATAAAGATCCAGGGGCTTCCCTGGTGGCGCAGTGGTTAAGGGTCCGCCTGCCGATGCAGGGGACGCGGGTTCGTGCCCCGGTCCGGGAAGATCCCACGTGCCGCGGAGCGACTGGGCCCCGTGAGCCATGGCAGCTGAGCCTGCGCGTCCGGAGCCGGTGCTCCGCAATGGGAGAGGCCACAGCAGTGAGAGGCCCGCGTAGCGCAAAAAAATAAAAATAAAAATAAAGATCCAACTCAGATTTTAAAACTTTCTCCCAGAAACCATGTAAAACTTGCACAAGTATCGTATCATGCTGTGGGAAATGGAGAACTAGTCTCAACTATCGCGTTATAGACAGAGACACTGGGCCCAGAGAGGCTGCGCCACTCGCCTCAAGGATGCACAGCAGGGCAGTGACAGAACCGGGCTAGAGCCATCCCTCCTGCTCCTAACCCATTTTTGACTATAATGATGATGGTGGTGATAATAACAGCTAAAGTTTATTAAGTCCTACTACATAGCAGACCCTTAAGCACTTTTATGGGTATGAATTTCAAAATTTCAAGAATCCTATGAGGAATAAGGTTATTCCCCCTGTTAGACAAACTGAGGCACAGAGCGGTTCAGAGACCTGCCCAAGGTCCTG
>NW_006786304.1:1466214-1474337 GCF_000442215.2 Lipotes vexillifer | reverse complement strand
CACAGAGCGGTGCAGAGACCTGTCCAAGGTCCTGATAGCGGGAGAGGGGAAATCTCGGCTTTCTCCAGCCTGCACTTCAGTTTTCACCCAAGAATAACTGGACAGAAGAGGGCCCTGGGCTGACAGCCCAGGGAAGCATAGCTGCAGGGGGCTGCGGGGGGCCGGGGCGGGGAAGGGCTGAGAGGAGGAGATGCTGGACTCGGTTGAGGTCCGGAGCAAGGGGGAGCCCTGGGGGCAGTGCCAGCAGTCCCCTCCCTCAGAGACTGCCCCCTCCATTGTCTCTCCCCACTCCCCTCCGACTTTCCCGAGTGAGAGTCTTGGGCCTCACCCTCCTGGTCCTGCGGAGACCTTTAAGGACAGGGCAAAGGACAATCTTGGACCAAGCCCCGGACCACGGTCAGCCCCCAGAGAGGTGGGGAGCAAAGTCCTGAATTAGAGGCACCTTCAGAAGCCACGCCATCCAAGGGTTTGCATCAGTTTAGTTTTTAGGCTGTGAAACCACTTTAAAAAAAAAAAAGAGAGAGACATCTCAGCTGGAAACCCCATCTAAGACTGTGACAGAGGAAGCTGCTCTGTGCTCCACCTCTGAAGCATCCCCAGGACACACTTTGAAAACCACTGGTTGAGTCGATTGGACAGATGAGGAAACCAAGGCCCAGAGAGGGGAAGGGATGAGCCCAAAAGTACACAGCAGGTACATGGGAACCTCCCAGATGCCTGAGCATCTTCTCATGGGAAAGGCCACTTGGGTCTCCCTACCTCCACACTAAATCCTGAATCCATGTATGTCTCTAAAACCCCTGCTTCTGCCCGCTCTGCTCAGCCATCACCACTGGCTAGGACTTTGCAGTAGCCTGCTCACGGCTTTCCTGGCTGCCACTCTGACTTCCCTCAACTCACTTCCCACGTGGCAGCCAGAAAGGTCTCTCTAACATGTAAATCAGCTCTTGTTACTTCTCGGCTTGAAACTCTCCAATAGCTTCCCAGTGGACTTGGGGTGAAATCCCAAATCCTCACCCCAGGTGACAAGGCTTTGCCTGACCAGCCTGGGCAACCTAGCCGACTTTCTTGCCCACCTCCCCTCCCCCACCTCAGCAGCCTCAAGGCTGGACCTTCTTTCCAGCGTCAAAACCTTTGTTCTGGACTTCCCTGGTGCCGCAGTGGTTAGGAAACCGCCTGCCAATGCAGGGGACACGGGTTCGCGCCCTGGTTCGGGAGCATCCCACATGCCGCGGAGCAACTAAGCCTGTGTGCCACAACTACTGAGCCTGCGAGCCACAACTACTGAGCCGGTGTGCCACAACTACTAAAGCCCACGTGCCTAGAGCCCGTGCTCCACAACAAGAGAAGCCACCGCAATGAGAAGCCCGCGCACCGCAACGAGAGAAAGCCCACGCACAGCAACGAAGACCCAACGCAGCCAAAACGAAACAAAACAAAACCTTTGTTCTTCCTTCAGACTTACTTACGACTAGCTCCCTCACCTCCTTCACTTCCTCAGGGCAGCCCTCTGTACCCAGAGTCCTGACCACCCATTCCCAGGGCTCTCTCCTCACATCACTTTGCATCTTGTTTGTGTCTGTCTGTCTGTCTAGAACGGACATTCCAGGAGGGCAGGGACCTTGTGTTGACTGCTGTATCGCCAGCGCCCAGGACAGGCCCGGCATACAGTAGGCACTCAAGAAATGTCTTTGGACTGAGGGAACAGGCATTGGTCAGCCCCTCCTCCAACACAGGCTCCTGCTCACCTTGAGGCGGCATCACCGCCGACTTCAAGCTCAGTCGAGCCCCTGCAGGGACCCAGAGAAAGAGGCGTGGAGGGAAAAAGTGATAAGGGCAGGATCTATCTGCTGCACAATTGACTTTGAAAGATCAGGGCTGAGTCCCATTTAGTAAGTCCTCCCCGCTGTCGGGTCCTCCATGACTGAAGAGCTGCCCTCACCTCAGACTCACAGAGACTCCTGGATCCTGTGGAGATGGGACAGAGGTGGCTTGCTCCTGGCTGGAACAGTGCAATCCGGTCCCTACCTTTGAACTGAAACCACCCGCCCAGAGCAAATCATTCAAAACACCTCTCTCTCGGGCTTCCCTGGTGGCGCAGTGGTTAAGAATCCGCCTGCCAATGTGGAGGACATGGGTTCGAGCCTTGGTCCGGGAAGATCCCACATGCCGCGGAGCAACTAAGCCCGTGCGCCACAACTACTGAGCCTGAGCTCTAGAGCCCGCGAGCCACAACTACTGAAGCTCGCGCGCCTAGAGCTCGTGCTCCACAACAAAGAGCAGCCCCCACTCAACGCAACTAGAGAAAGCCCGCGTGCAGCAACGAAGACCCAACGCGGCCAAAATAAATAAGTAAATAAATTTATATTAAAAAACAAAACAAAACAAAACAAAAACCCAAACACCTCTCTCCCCTCTGTCTGCCCTGAGTCTCTCCTTCCTCCTGTAACACTGAAGGAATTACTTTGTCAGGAGCCTCAGTTTCCCCTTCTATAGAAAGGGGAGAGGTGGGCACAACTTTTATACTAGTCACATCCCAGATATGAAAATCCTTGGGACTTCCCTGGCAGTCCAGTGCTTAAGACTCCGCGCTTCCACTGCAGGGGGCCCAGGTTTGACCCTGTGCCTAGGATCCTGCATGCTGCGCGGCTCGGCCAAAAAAAAGAAGAAAAAAAGAAAATATCAATTCTATATAAACTCTTCCAGAAAACTGAAGAGGATGAAACATCTCCGAATTTATTCACAGGGAAGTATGGATACATTCAATATCCTGTGATAAACCATAATGGAAAACAATATTTAAAAAAAAGAATGTCTATATGTGTATAACTGAGTCACTTTGCTGTATAGCAGAGATTGGCACGATATTGTAAATCAACTATGCTGCAATAAAAAACAAACTTCATTTAAAAAAAGAAAATCCTTGGTAGAGGTGATATCATCTATAAATTGTGCAGTACTTGAACAATTATTACTATTCCACAGGCACTGGGGAGCTGACACAAGAATGAACCAGTTCATAACAGGAGGAGGCACTGAGAGCTGGGAGTTCCCTTTGCCCCACCCTCTCAAGAACCCCTGGGTTCAGCTGAGGCTGGGGTGGGTACACAGGCATGAGACTGATTTCCTGCAGCCAAAGGAAATACACTTCCCATTGCTAATTTCCTCGAGGGGGAACCAGTTGGCCGCCTACCCCTCCCTCTTCCCATCCCTCCTCCTCAACCCATCTGTTTCTTGGGGGATGCTGGGCATGGGGGAGGGGCATTCAACCCTCTCTTCTCTGCCACCTGAGATCTGCCCACCACCAAACCCCTGAAAGACAGCGCGGAATGGCAGACTCTTAGAACTCCACAGTGCAACAGGCCTATAATGCCACAACATATAGGTGCGCGAGGCTATTTCTGACCCTTGCCTGATACAGATGGGGAAACTGAGGCCTAGAGCCACAAAGCAGTTGTCTTAAGTCACATGGTGTGTCAAGACTGCATAGATCTGTCATTCTTTTTTTTTTTTTTTTTTTTTTTTTTTTTTTTTTTTTTTTTTTTTTTTTTTTTTTTTTTTTTTTTTTTTTTTTTTTTTTTTTTTTTTTTTTTTTTTTTTTTGCGTTACGCGGGTCTCTCCCTGTTGTGGCCTCTCGTTGCGGAGCACAGGCTCCGGACGCGCAGGCTCAGCGGCCATGGCTCACGGGCCCAGCTGCTCCGCGGCATGTGGGGTCTTCCCGGTCCGGGGCACGAACCCGTGTCCCCTGCATCGGCAGGCGGACTCTCAACCACTGCGCCACCAGGGAAGCCCTAGATCTGTCATTCTTAACTAAAAAGCTTCCCCTTACCTGAATGTTTTCTCTCTTCACCCCCTGCATTCCCGTAATTCTTCTCAAGTCTTTCCGGGGTTCTCAGCCCCCGTTAAGAATCTGCTGAGGGACTTCCCTGGTGGCCCAGCGGATAAGACTCTGCGTTCCCAACACAGGGGACCCAGGTTCGCTCCCTGGTCGGGGAACTAGATCCCACATGCATGCCGCAACTAAGAGTTTGCATGCCGCAACTAAGGAGCCCACATGCCGCAACTAAGGAGCCAGCAAGCCGCAACTAAGGAGCCCGCCTGCTGCAACTAACACCCCATGCAACCAAATAAATAAATAAGTAAATATTAAAAAAAAAAAAAAGAATCTGCTGAAAGATCCACGGACTCTCACCACAAGAAAGCAAATGACCTCAGCGTCTTGGGTGCCCCTCCATCACCTGACTCCCTTGCCCAGCCCCCTGGAGCCAAGACCCTTTTGGGCTGGAATCTAAGTTGCCTCCCTTACTCAGGCTTTGTGTCTGGGAGGTCAATCCCCAAATCTCACAGTGCCCACAAGAAGCTCCCCAGTCCCACAGGCCTCGCTCATGGTCCCTGCTGGCCCCTCCCAGAGGGGCAGGGAAGAGAGATAAGCTGAGAATGTGGAGCGATAGTGGGGAGACAAGAAGGACTGTCAGACCACTGCCCCCACTTTGCACCTCAGCTGCTCAAGACAGATAAGTCCCTGGGCCCTGGCAGCCACCTCTATGTCCAGCAAGGCTGAAGGACAAGATGGAGAGGTAACAGAGCCCCACAGCCCCTCACTCACCAGTCTTGTCCTAGAAGCCTCCAGGTCGCCTCTCTCAACCCCCACTTCCCTCCTCTGAGGGTTCCTGCTCCCCTGACAGCCCCGGGGGACCAGCCAGCTCCGGTCTGCTCATTAGGGGACGAAATGTGATCACCAAGCCTCGCTCCCCACCTGGTGTCCTGGCGGCTGGCCGGCGGAAACTGGGGGACAGTCCGGCCACCGTGACCGCTCCGCTGGGCCTCAGTTTCCCCCATTCTACCGAAGGGGTCCCCATCCCCCCACACACCCCCACACCGTCCAAAAGGGACACCAGATGCAAGGTTCTCAAATCCTCAGGTTCTTTTGTTAGTTCCTGGTTTACTGTTCTATTATTATAACATTCTAGAACTTTACCTTTCTTCCATTCTATTATTATTATCACGGTGGCTTTCTATGCCCTTCTCCTTCTAAGTTTCCAATATCCCAGCGTCTCACATTCCAAGATTCTCAAGTTCTATTGTTAGAACGCTCTATGATTTTTTTTAACATTCTATAACTTTCAGAATCTATTATTAGTTCTCAGTGATTACTATCTTTGCCGAGTAAACACGAATATGTATTTCCCTTTTCTTTTTTACAGAAATGGGAACATACTCTACATACCGTAAACCTCACTTCCTTTTTCCTCCCCATCTAATCCGTTTTTTTTTTTTAACATTCTAGCAGCCTAAAGTTCTAAGATTATGCAGAATTCTAAGATACTAAGGATTCAATGGGGGAGGGGTAGTCACCACATTCACCTGGTCCCTAAATTCTCACCCCCACGGGGTGGGGGGAACATTCGGAGCCCAGGCTGCCTCCCAGGGAGCCTTGCCACGTCCCTCCCTGCTCGCTCACACCAGCTGAGTTATTATTTGTCTAGACACAAATCAAATTATAGGCCCTGTCCTGCGGGAGCAGTGGGTTTCATGGGGAGGGTCAGGAGACAGAATCAGGAGGGAGTTAATCTCTCCACTACCCCCCTCCCCTTCCCCTCACTTCCCTCCTTCTCTGAAACTCCACCCCTTCCACCCAGACCAACTCTCGTCCCCTCTCCTTCTCCAACACCGTGGTTTTAGAAATATTTTCTCTCCTCTGCCTCTAAAAGGCTCCCTCCTGGGTTCCAGCCATTCACACTCACCTTGGCATTCTTCCCTCCTGCCTAAGAAGACCTCCTGCCCCACAGGAATCCGACTTAGTGGCAGCAAAAGAAGCCAGATCTTTGGATTGGGGCTTCAGTGGAACTGGAGTCCCAACCTTAGCCTGAAACTGACTCACTGTGGGAACTTCTACTCTTGGGCCTCAGTTTCCCCATCTGTAAAATAGGGGGCTTGGTCTAGCTGGCTCTGCAAGCACTTCCAAGCTCTCGGCTGTGTGCGAACACTGAAAACTGCCAAGATTCCAACACCAAGCTTTTTGGATTGAAGGATTCAAATACCCTAAGGACCTTTAATTTGGAGGTTTGAGCATTCCTGGTCCCCCTCTCTGATCATTCTCTCTTACTTGGGTTCTTTCATTCAAAGACTTCACATGCAAGACTTCTTGATTCTATGATTCCCAGAGTTCTGGAGCCCCTCCCCCACCAGCCTCTCTCATTTTCTACTACTGGATGCCCCACCACCAGAAAGGCAAACCTCCCCAATCTCACCCCAAACCTGAGGTCAAGCTCAACCACAGAGACAGAGTTGTGAGGGACCCTTGGTGAGTTCAGAAAGAGTGGGGCTGGTGATGGGCCCTGGTGGGGGGCGGTGGGGATGTGGCCCCCATCAACTCCATCTGTGCCCGCAAGAAACCCCCCCACCGCATGTCCCGCCTGAGTACACAACACACGTCCCACAACCAAAATTCCAGAGCTGTCCTTCAGCGTGCTTGGAGGTGGGGGGCGTCCAGCTCAAGGAGCGGGGGATGAAGCCAAGGCAGGAAGGAGTTAACGGGTGACCCAGCCAAATCCTGGAAGGGAGGAAGTGGGGGAGGGAGTTTACCCCCCAGCCAGGAATTCCTGAAATTGGAGGGTGGGGTGGGTGCGACCTCCAGAGCAGTGGGGTGACCGTTAAGGGGGAGGCGGGGTCACAGGGGCATTCAGAGTCCACCTGCCCCAGGTGGCTACCCTACTGCCCCCTACCCCACTCCCAAGCAGCTCCTCAGCCCAGGTGAAAGTTGCGAGGATTTGGAATGAGATGATGACGGGGTGAAGTTGCCAGAACCGGGTCTAAGATACAGAGAGACAGCGACAGAGGAACACCGAGAGACAGAGACAGGAAGGGAAAGGGCAAAGAGATGCCCAGAGACGGCGAGACGGGGAGATGGAAGCAGAGAGATCCACGGAAACTGAGAGTTCACCAAGACACAGGGATGGAGGCAGAGTGAGAGAGCGACGGAGAGGCAGAGATAAAGAAATCGACAGAGACATCCGGAGATGGGGAAGGAGAGACACACCCAGAGGGAGAGGGACCGCAGATCCAGAGAGACGCCAGAGACAGACGGAGAGATGGAGACACACCCAGAGACAAAGTCAGACGCAGAGACGCCGGGAAGAGCCAGCCCCAGAGAGGGGCGGGGACGGAGATGGCGCGGGAGACTGAGGCAGCGGACGGACGCGGGGACGCAAATCCCCCGAGGGGACGCAAAGCCCCCGCAGGACCGCGCCTCTCTCCGCGGCTAGGGGAGCCGGGCTCCACGGCGGCGCAGGAACCCGGCGGCGACTTCTACTGGCCCCCGGGCCAGAGCCGCCAGCCGAGGCCCCGCCCCGGCCCGGCCGGGCCCGCCCCCATTAACCCCTCCTTTGTCGCTCCCCCTTAACCCCTTTAAGCCTTCACCCCGCTAAAGAGATGGAGAGAGGGCTGTGAGATGGAGAGATGGAGAGAGGGCTGTGTCTTCCAGCCCTGGGGAAATCTCACCTGCCGCTGGAATACCCCGCAGTCCTTCAACATCCCCATCCTGGAGACCCCCACCTCATTAACCCCTTTGGTTACCGTGCCTCCAGTCCCGCGCTCCAACTAGATCAAGCCCTCAGCTGGGGGTGGGGAGGAGGAATGGGGGGGGGTCCCTCATTGAGCTGAACAATTTCCTCCTTTCGGAGACCCCAGTCCCAAGTCATTAACTTTCAGATCATTGCATGCCCCCTTCCCCAAGGGAGAGAACGAGGGGTCTGTTAGTTCCCCATGCCCATGGTCAGCGCCAGCCCTGGAAGGAATTCTGGGGTTTCCAGCTCCAGCCCTGCCTCTTGGCGAGACTTAGGTTGGTGACCTCTCTGTGCCTCAGTTTCCTCTTCTGATAACGTGGTCTCTCACAGCCCCTTTGTCATGGAGATGTCATACCATCAAGTGTATAAAACATGACCCACCCACCCCCGCCCCCGCCATGATCCCCTACCTCCTGCTTTATTTGCTTTTCCCCATAGAACTTGTCACCATCCAACATTCTATGTATTTCACTTTTTTTTTTTTTTTTTTTTTTTTTGCGGTACGCGGGCCTCTCACTGCTGTGGCCTCTCCCGTTGCGCAGCACAGGCTCCGGATGC
>NW_006786304.1:1461413-1466075 GCF_000442215.2 Lipotes vexillifer | reverse complement strand
TTTTTTTTTTTTTTCTAATTATCTGCCTCCCCACTAGGAGGAGGGTCATTTTTGTGTTTGGTTAGTTTACTACAAGACAGGCGTTCCATACACGTTATTTTCAGAGAGTAAATACACGAATGGTAAGTGCTTCAAAAATATTTGCTGATTATTATCATCACGTCTTTCATAAATTGGTCGTGAGAATTCATTCTTGGGCAAAGCACTTTGGACCGACCTGGGATGTAGCACTCAAAAATGGGCTTGCGGGCTTCCCTGGTGGCGCAGTGCTTGAGAGTCCGCCTGCCGATGCAGGAGACGCGGGTTCGTGCCCCGTTTCGGGAAGATCCCACATGCCGCGGAGCGGCTGGGCCCGTGAGCCATGGCCACTGAGCCTGCGCGTCCGGAGCCTGTGCTCCGCAAATGGGAGAGGCCACAACAGTGAGAGGCCCGCATAACGCAAGAAAAAAAAAAAAAAAAGAAAGAAAAATGGGCTTGCAAATTCTTTTATATTTATTTTGAAAATAAAAATTAAAATGCTTGGACCTTAAGAGAGCAGTACAACGAGTTGTGATAAACAGATATGCCCATGTGACTAAGCACCCAAATTAAGACATAAACATTTCCATCACCTGAGAACATTGTTTTTTTTGCCCCTTTCCAGGGCATACTCACACCCCGCTTGACCCCCAGAGGCAACTCCATGCCTTTCTGTTCTTCTTTTCCTTTTTTTTTTTTTTTTTTTTTTACTGGAAATTAGTGTTGCCTGTTCCAGAACTTCACAGAAATGTAATGAAACACTTCTGTTTTGTTTAAGGTAGCTATTATAATCATTCACCATGTGGCCTTGGAAAAATGACTTCACCTCTCTGAACCATATTACCACCTTCCTCTCAGGGCTCTTGAGGGAAACAGAAAGTGAGAGAGTTAACCAAGGACCCAAGTGACCTGCAATACACACAGGAATAAAAATTTTTTCCTTCCACCCTCCTTCAAGGGGACAGACAGAGACACTCCAATGGAAGTGTCACGAAGGTTTTAGCCCCCTCCCCACAAATAACCCAATATAAACCTTATCAGCTTCAAGACAAGCCCTCCTGTCAGCCCCTTGGCCATCCCAAGCTCATCCTAAAGAGAAATTCTGGAGTGCACTGGTGGGCGAGGGTCCCCTTCTCTCCTGGGCTCACCCTAAGTTTATAACGTGATTCAGTTAGGGTCCTGGCAGGAAACAGGTAGCCATTTAAAGAGTTTAAGTGGGGGGAAATTCCCTGGCGGTCCAGTGGTTAGGACTCAGCGCTTTCACTGCCGAGGGCCCAGGTTCAGTCCCTGGTCAGGGAACTAAGATCCCCACAAGCCACCATGGTGCGGTCAAAAAAAAAAAAAAAAAGAGTTTAAGTGAGAACATTTATGAAGGGAAGGTTTAGAGGGGTTGGCAGGGTAAAAGAACCCACAAAGTATGGGGCGACGCCAGGGAACCAGCTGGAGCCAGAACCAAGCCATTACCACCCTTCAGGCAGAAAGCTAAAGTTTGGAGTGGAGACCATAGGAGCTGCAGCTCTAGGTAGAGGAACACAACCACTGCCAGAACTGCAGGGATGCAGGGAGGGGCCCAGAAAATAAATACTCCAACCTCTCCCCCTCTACTTACCTTCAGGTTTCCTGTCAGTGCCTGTAACGGGGAGAAGCCAACCAGAGGGCAAGGGACTCCCGTGGATGGAGCCCACACAGGGCAGTCTCCCAGGGCCCAGAGCAGGAGGAGAAAGGCTGAGGGTGACCCTGGGGTACACGGTGGAGAATTACCAGCACTATTCTCCCAGAACTTTCTAGGCACATTTTTCCATGCAGGTCTGAGGCTGGGCACAAGGGGGTGACAGAGCACCAAGAGACCCAATGAAACGGATGCTTAGCGCTGGACCACTTACTTCCCCAGAACTTGGACATTAGGGAAGGGTCAAAAGCTGGAGGACAGGAAAGGAGACTTTGATCCCATAGATCTGAAACCTGGAGGTCTGGAGGGCTGATATGATTGCTGGACTGTGCCGGCTGAATAGGAGTTCCCTGGGTGGACAAGTTCAGAAAGTGTGTACCAGCGGGGAGGGAACAGCATGTGCAGAGACTCAGAGATATGAAATGTCACAAGGAAGGGCAAGTATTGGTGATTCAAGTGGCTGGATATAAGAGACGGGGACAGGAGAGTATGTTGGCTTAAAAAGGAAGGATCAGGGACTTCCCTGGTAGCACAGTGGTTAAGAATCCGCCTGCCAACGCAGGGGACACGCGTTCGAGCCCTGGTCAGGGAAGATCCCACATGCCGTGGAACAACTAAACCCGTGCACCACAACTACTGACCCGGTGCTCTAGAGGCCATGAGCCACAACTACTGAGCTGCGTGCCACAACTACTGAAGCCCACATGCCTAGAGCCTGTGCTCTGCAACAAGAGAAGCCACTGCAATGAGAAGCCCGTGCACTGCAACGAAGAGTAGCCCCTGCTCGCTGCAACTAGAGAAAGCCCGTGCGCAGCAACGAAGACCCAACACAGCCAAAAATAAATTTAAAAAAAAAAAAAGGAAGGATCAGAAATTATTGAAAAATAAGGACAGCTAACATTTAATGACCACTTACTACATTCCAAGTACTATTCTAAGCACTTTATGTGAATAACACATTTAATCCTCAAAATAACCATATGCAGAGGCACCATTTTACAGATGGGGCCTAGATGGGTAAGTGGAAATGCTGGACTCCCAACAGTGGAGCTCTAGTCTTTAACTGCTGTTATGCCACTTCTTGGGGGTGGGAAATTAGGGTTGAGGAGTTTGAACTTTGATCCTCTTCACATAACACACTTTCAACTGTTTCACACACACATACCCCCACACACCACTCTCATATTCATTCAGTAAACACTCCCTGAGCCCTTGCTTCTGTACCTGGCCCTGGGCTAGGCAGTGTTGGGGACACGGCAGTGACCACAACAGCCCTGGCCCTTCTCTCCCAGGGCTGGCAGTCAGTGAGGGGGGAGACAGATCTGTCCCTGACAGTCATACCTCAGAGTGGTCAAGGCTGGAACAGGGGTCCAGGGGGCTGCTGGAGCCTAGAGGGGGCCTTGTCACAGTTTGTTGGGGGAATAGGAGGAAGGAGGGAGCTGTCAGAACTGCCACTTGGAACACTCCCCTCACTTTACCTGGTTCATTCCTTACTCATCCTTCAATAGGCAGGTCTGTCGTCCCCTCCAGGAAGCCCTCCCTGATACCCACTTGGCCTTCCTTTGCCCACTTATGGTCATCATTGTCTAAGGATGGGTCTGCCTTCCCCACCGGACTGAGTCCCTTGAGGGCAGGGCTGGGGCTGTCTCAGTCACTACTCTGCCCAGCACTGCCCAGCTCAGGCTCTGGCCTAGAGTAAAATGTCTCTTACATATATTGAATGAATTCACTCATTGATTAATCAACATTTGTGTTTGTTGAGCATTTACTGAATGCCAGAAACTGTGCTAGGCCCTGAGAATACAGTCTTAAAAGCCAAAATCCTCATCCTTGTGGGCAATTGATTAGTGAATGATTGACTTCTGGTCATATTAATTGAGATCTCTGGCCAGAAATGTGGAGGGGATGAAAAGCTTTGATATGATTGAACACCCTCCCCTTCCTAGAATTTCACGTTTGGCTCTGGGGGCTGTCACTTCTGAAGGATATTGACATTTGGAGAGTTATAGCTTAGGCAGCTGTTCCTGGAGACACATGGGCAATCCTCCTTGCTGGTCAAAGAGGGATTTGCAGGTTTCTCCTGCAGTAATTTTTCCTTCCCTTAGGAATTGATGGCCTTGATAAACTGTCACTCTGAAACTGCAAGGCTCTGAGCCTTCCATCCCAAGAGATCATCTGTACAGTTCAGACAAGGAAAAGAAACACAAGTGTGTAATGTTCTACAAAATTCTTATGTATTGCTCTGTCTAGAGAAATCCTATAGATTTGTTACCTTATTATATAGTTCTATTAGTGCAGTGGTTCTCAAAGTGTGGTCCTTGGAGCATCTGGGAACTCTTTGGAAATGCAAATTCTTGGGCCCCACCCAGACTGATGGAATTAGAAACCCTGGATAGGGAATTGGGAGGAGGTGCATTTTCATTATAACAAACCCTACAGATGATGCTACTACTGCTCCTTCAAGTGTAAGAACTACTGAACTTGAGAATAGTGGGGGGAAATGTCAGTGCTTCAAACGTTAAAGAAAGAGAGAGAGAGAAGAGAGAAGAGAGAGAGAGGTAATTAGATAGCATCACCATAAACTATCTTGCCTACCAAAGATGAAGGAATCAGAACAATTCAATCCCTACTCCTTCTGGACAGTCACAGTTAATATTCAGCTGGTTCACACTGATAGGGCTGTATCATTTGTTAAAATACTGAAATGCTTTCATACCAGGCAGTAAAGAGTCATTAACAAGAGCAGACTTCTCCTTGTCCTAAGGCAATAGTTGGGGCTGCAAAACTTGATGCTTCTGCTGGGCTAGTTCTAGGCACCCCAGCTGACTTTATGATTCCTCATCCAGCACATCACTACTGACTAAAAGCACACAATGATTTCAGCCAGCCGGTCAACCTCTTCTGAAGTTGTTACCCTCTCTCTCTCCTACTTTTTTTTTTTTTTTTTTTTTTTTTTTTTTTTTTGCGGTACGCGG
>NW_006786304.1:1448616-1456828 GCF_000442215.2 Lipotes vexillifer | reverse complement strand
CAAAAAAAAAAAAAAAAAAAAACCTCCCATGGCCCAGGCTTCTCACCATGACCCCCAAGCTCTGCCTTGTCCCCCACACTGCTCCAGCCTTGTCCTTACCAGTGCTTCCCTTGAACTCTGCAATGATTTAGCCATCCTGCCTTCTTGCATTTCTCCAAATACCAAGCTCTGTCACCTCTAGGCTTTTATACATGGCTATTATTCCCTTTGCCTAGCCACTGCTTTCCTTCTTCACCACCCTAGAATCTAACTCCTCATCCTGCAGATCCAGTTTGGATGTCCCTTCCTCCAGGAAGCCCTCCCTGACTCCCTCCTAGGCTGGGGCCAGGTGTCCTCTCTGGACTTCCTTGTCCCAGCCCAGTCTACTCTGGGTGGTCTGGGGACAGGTCTCTCTCTTCCACTGGACTGTGAGACCCATGATGGTAGGGTCAGGGCTGTCGTGGTCACCACTGGGTCCCAGCACTGCCCAGCTGGGCACAGAGGTGCTCAGGGGGTATGTGTTGAGTGCATTAATGCCTGAATGAATGGGTGACTGGGACACAGGCTGTGTGAATCTCCCTGAGCCAGGTGACACCCCCAATTGGTCTCATTTCATTACAGTTCCAAGGGACCTGAGTAGTCACCTCACCCTAACCTTGCCTCTTATACAAATACTGCTGCTCACACGTCTAAAGGAATGAGTTTCCCACCTTAGAGGTAATAAGAGACTGTGAAAACCACCAGTCAGGGATGTTTCTTGGAATTCCTGTCCTCAGCAAGACTTTCCCCATTCCAGAACTTACCAAACACGCCAAAACCCAGGACACAGGTAGCCGTGGCCCATTCCACGTTCCTCACAGCATCTGCAGTAGTGATCTGCTTACAGGTAGCTGGGTCCCCTGGGGCAGAAAATGGGAGGAGGTGTTCAGAGCAGAAAGAACTACTGGGAATTCCCTGGCGGTCCAGTGGTCAGGACTCCGCGGTTCCACTGCAGGGGGCACGGGTTCGATCCCTGGTCGGGGAACTAAGATCCGGCAAGCTGCGCAGCGCAGCCAAGAAAACCAAAAACCAAAAACCAAACGGAAAGAACTACTGACTTAATTCATCCATTCCACAGACGATGGGCACAGAGGTCCAACACAGGAGGCCAAGGTCCCAGGGCTTATTCTATCTCTCCAGACTGGTGCTAGATCCTGGGTGGTGACATCTCAAGACGAGAGCAGGGGTATCTGCTTAGAAACCTGTACCCCAGCCATCCAACCCGGAGGGGGAGGAACTGGTTAAAAGTTGGGTCCACCAGGGAGGAAACCAGAAGCCAGGAGACCAGCCAATCAGATCAACCCCTGAATAAAACAGCCAGAGGAGAAGGGACTTGAAGCCCCTGCTTCCCCTTCCAGAACCCAGGGAAGGCTATGCAAATTGCACACGCAATAGAGAGGCTGAAGGAGGAATGCCTTTGGGTTTCAGAGAACTCACAGTACAGAATCTCGTAGTCCCCAGAGTTGGTGACAAAGCAGCTGCTGTCCTGGGCCCAATCCAGGTGGGTGATAAAACTGGAATGGCCCTGCAGGGGAGGGAAGGGGTGGAGTTAGAGCTGGAGCGAGTAGGATCAGACCAGGATGGGTGGAAGGCAAAATACAAAGGTAGGGTGAAAACACAGGGGGTCTCGAGGAAAGATACACAAGCCTTTGGGGTGTGGGGACGGGGCCACACTATCATGGGCGGGGCCAGACTGTGATGAGCGGGGCTAGACAAATAGGGCTTAGAACACAAGGGGGAGTTTAGAACAAGTGGGCAGAGCTAGACACGGAGGGGCGGGCTTCGAATGCAAGGGGCTGGGCTACACAGAGGGTGTGCTTAGAACGTGAGGGGCGGGGCTACACAAAGGGACGGGCTTGAAACACAGGAGAGGGTAAATGTGTGGGCGGGGCTAAAACTCCTTGATGTGACCAGGGCAGTCAGTTGAGTGTTGAAGCTGTGTTCCCTTGAGGTAGAAAACTGGTTAATTCTGCACCCCCTGCACGGGGTGGCGGCGCGGGCTGGGGGCCACTGCCCACTCACCGAGCACTTGCCCAGACGGCTGACCTTGCGGCCGCCCTGGTCCACCGTGTACAGGTACACCAAGTTGTCGTGGGAGCCCACGGCCAGGTACGCCCCGTCTGGGGGAGGGGGAGGGGGCTATGAGGAGGCACCCAGGCTCTACCCCTCCTCTCTCAGATTCAGCCCCCCACTATCCCAGACTCCTCAGTAGTCCCAAGTTCCATCCCTGCCACAGGCCTGGCCCCGCCCTTAGGCCGTGCCACACAGACTCCACCCCTTCCCCCTGCCAGTAACTCTGAGCTTCAGTTCCCAGGCCTGGCCTCTCCAAGGTCCCCTCCCCGGCCCTGGCCCTTACCTGGAGAGAAGCTGACCACTGAGATCTGTTCATTCCCATCTGTATGGATGGCCACCAGGTCATGGGTCTCCGTGTCCAGCAGCAGCCATCTTTAAGGAGAAGGCATGGTGGGAGAGAAGGGGTGAGCTGATCTGGTAGAGAAGGGTGGCAATCTGTGGGGCCTGAGGGAAGGACCCCAGAAAAGATTAGGGAGAGAGGCTGACTCCAGAGGAATGTTGGGAGATCAAGGCCTGGTAAACAGTTGGTACCTAATTATCATTCTCTGTAAGCTTTGGGGCAGTAGGGAAGGCGGGGGGAGGTGATCAAGGGATAGTTCCTGGGGGGAGCAGAGAAGCCCTCCCCAAATGCCCATCAGCTTTACCTGCCAGTCGCCGTGCCAATGGCCAGGACAGAGCCACTGGGGTGGAAGCCAGCAGAGTAGGCAGGGTCCTGAGGAGGGAGAGAAGAGGAAGGGCTGGGAGCTGGGGTCCCCCTTCCATCTGGCCCACACTTCCCCAGACTCAGAGGCAACTCTCAGCCTGGCATGAGGGCTCTCACCTCGCTCTGCTGCCCTCCAGTAACCTGCTGCTGCAGATGCTCTGGAAACAACTCTCCTTTCCTTTAACATGTCAGCTCGAACAGAAAATATTCCTCCTTTCACTGTTGACTCTGGATCCTTTTTCACTCCTGTTTTAAGCTCCCACAGCTTTATAAACCCAAGATGATTTCCTTAGGGACTTTTCTACTAGTGAGATTGTTGGGACAAAGGCTATCCATATTTTTAAGACTTTTGAAATATCATGCCAATTTGCCTTCCCTTATAAAATTATATATGACTTATCATTAGGCTTGTCTGAGTGCCTGTTTCCCCATATCTTTATCTAACTCCCAGCACAAAATTTTTAAATTTCGGGGGCATTTGGTTGATTTGCAGGCAACAGAGCACCATGGAATCAGACATGGTTTGAAACTGTGGCCCTGACACTTCGTCGTTATGTGACATCAAATAACTTTCCCCATCGTGGCCTTGGTTGCCCCAAACAGAGAACATCAATACACACTCCCCAGGACTGTTATAAGCAAGGTGTTAAGTCCTTAGAATGGTAAGCTGGTGAGTAAGATGGCCTACAGGAAGCACTGAATAAAGGTCAGCTATGATTGTAATTACGAAGGGCAAGTGATTTTACCTTTCTGGGCCCGTTTCCTGATTTTACCTTCCTGTTTCTGGGCGATCCATCATCTCTACTGCCTTGTGGAGGTTGGGGTGTGGGGGGGAGTTAAAAAGACAATGTGGGTAAAGTGCTAAGCCAATGTCAGTCTGGTGGGCAGACTGCCTGAATCAGAATAACCCGAGGGAGCTTGTTCTTATTATAAATTGCAGATTTCTGGGACTAAACTCAGACCTCCTGAACCAGACTTCCCATGCTTGGGGCTCAGGATTCTGTTTTCTAACAACTCAGGTGGTTCTTATGCTCTGGCTAGAGAACTGCTGTGCTGAGCACAGGTCCTGGCATATAGTAGGTGCTCAATTAGGCAGCCAGAGTGAGGATTATTATACATGGCCCTAATAATTTCCGGGGTACACCACCCCTGACTCCTAGAAGTTCAAAGGCCATCAAGTGTTCCAGGATCATAGGTAACCCTGGATTCCTGGAGCAAAACCTCAAAGGGTGGTGTGGGGAATATGATGACTGACCTTCTACTGTCCCATACCACACAGGCAGGAGAGCTTAAAAAACTACATTGCCCAGAATCCCTTGTAGCTAGGGTTGGCTGTGATTTGGGTCTGACAATCAGCTGCACCATTGTGGGCTCTGGAAGGTACAAGGTGGAGGCCCCGCTCTGCCACTTCCACTCATCAGTTGGGCTGTGAAAGCAATAGCATTTGCTATGCTGGTGAGCAGTCACTAGCCTTGAAAGGCAAGGGCACAGAGTATCTGTTTTTGGCCAGTGTAAATGTAGCCAGCATTGGGTCACTCTAGAGCAAGACAGTCCAACTGAACCTTCTGCGATAATGGAGATGTTCTCTATCTGCACTTTCCAATACGGTAGCCAGTAGCCACATGTTTGGAATGTAGCTAGTGCAATGGAGAAACTGAATTTTTAATTCTACTTACATTTAAAGTTAATTTAAGTTTGAACAGCCACATGTATTGGACAGCGTAGCTCTAGAGCCAACACTTGAGTGACCACAGCATCCTGGTTCCTGGATTGCAGTTACGATGACAGCATTTTCTTGAACTCAGTGGTTCCTGACTCCCCACCTTCCTGACTGTGGCAGAGGCAGCAGCTCCTCTGGCAGGTCAGTTCTGTGGTGTTGTTCTGTGCTTCTTTCCAGTCGAGAACCCACTCCTCTAGCCCTTCCAAGTGAGTTTGTAAGCACCCAGTTCCCTGCATTAAATCTCCTTCTGCTTAAAGACGCCAAGTGTGGCTTCCATTTGATGCACTGAACCCTGACACACTGAGACAAGTCTTTCTGTTAGAATGGCGTGTCAAGTTCCCCATCCCTTTACCTCGATGATCCTACTCCACAGGGGCTGGTGGGACTCCACGCTCCACAGATGCACCAACTTATCCTGACCACATGTCAAAAATTGTCCCCGGCTGGGGTGTGTGGCCAGGCCCCACAGCTCTTCCACGTGGCCCTGGCAGAAAGGAGAGATGACAGCACGGAGACTGCCAATCCAGCCCTTTCCTCTGCATCCCCCACCTCCCCGAAGTCTGATGCCAGAAAGAAGTGCTGGACTAGCCCCAGCAACACACTCTCCGCACAGGTTACCCAGGGAAGACCCTTTCCTCAGTGTATCTGAAGGAGGCTGTGATTGGGCAGACCCCTGCCCCAGTGTGGGGCTCGAGGGAAATGTTGCCCCTCCCCCCAGGTCTCTGCTTTCCAGTGTGCACAATGGGAGGCAAGAGACATGATGAGTAGGAGCTTGACTTTGGGAGACAGATGGCGCCCAGCAGCCTGTAGGAACCCATGGAGGGTACTCAGCCTGGTGAGTCTGACTGCAGCTCTCTCTTATTGACTGTGGCAGTCACCTGGGCAGATGACTTCTCCTTGGAGCCTCAGTTTCATCTTCTGTAAAATGGAACCAATCACTGTATGTGGCTCATGGCATTTTTCTGCTCACTCAAATTATGGATGGAAAGTGTGAATAGACGGAAAGTGTATGAGGCTGGTACAAAGTGCTCACCAAGTGGAAGCGGCTGACTATTATCAGTAGTGATAACATACACTATTAATATATAATTAAAGTAATTCACAATGATAATCAACAGAATTATAATTATTGATATTAGTATAATGATTAATGTTAATAAATAATATAAAGCTAGTAATATATTAATAATATAATTAATACTAAATAATATTGATACTATTATTAGAGGTCTTTAAGGTCCATTCTGGTCTTGGGACCCCTAGGAAATCCCTCTAGCCCTTGTTTTTCCTCATCTTCTTCCATGGAAACAAGAGCCAGAGGGGGGGAATCTAAATGCAGCTGCTGTACGGATCTCAGCTACCATGTAAGATGTAAAATGCATGTCAGGAGTGAAGGAAGGGGCGGCGGGGGGTCACTGAACAAGAAGTAATTTTGGCCAAGACTCTTTGAGCCCTTACTCTGTGCCAGGCACCATTCTAAATGCTGTACATGAATTGACTCATTGAATCCTTACAAAACCCCATGAGTCAGTTCTATTATTCTCCTGGTTCACAGAGGCACAGAGAGGTTATTCACTTGCCTCATGTCACACAGCGAGTGAGCGACAGGGCTGTGCTTCGATCCCAGGGGTTTTTTTGGCCACACCATGTGGCTTGCAGGATCTTCCCTGACTACCAGGTATCGAACACAGGCCCCCAGCAGTGGAAGTGCAGAGTTCTAACCACTGGACAGCCAGGGAATTCCCCCAGTAGGCTGGGTTTTTTACTTGGATGTGTGGTAGGGTTCTGGCCCAGGAGGATGAAGGAATGCGCATCTGAGAAGACTCCAGAGGGTCTTCCTAGATCCTTGTAGCCGAAGACCTGGGAGGTGTGTGGTTCAAGGCCTGTGTGACAACCTGCCAGGGCACTTACAGAAATGGACACCACCCTGACCAGCAGGGGGCAGCACAGCTGGAACAGGGCCCTGGGACCCCTCTGCTGTGCTACCAGTTAACCCATTGCTGGACCATGGGGTGTTCTGGGGTGGGGTTATGTGTCAGGAGCAGTTAAAGGGAAGGTAAGTGGTGTTTACCAGGCCAGAGGATAAGGGATGGGGCAGGGAGGTGAGGTGAAATGGGAGTGGGAAGAGAGGAGGAATGAATGGTACAGAGGAGAGAAGAGAGGCAGGTGGGGAGGGAGCAGGGCAGGTGCAGAAGAGAAGCTCACCTGGACGAGCAGCGAGAAGCCAGTGTGGAAAGAGCCCTGCAGGATGGAGTTGCGGGTGGTCCCCACGTACAGCGTGTCACCCCGGCCCTCCGCCACGGTGCGCACGGGGCCGAAGTCCTCGGGGACCTGAGTAGGCAAAGGGGGGTGGGGGGCAGGCAGATGAGTGTAGGACACACACAGAGGTGGGGTTGGGGGGTGGGGGAGACAGGCTGGGAGAGCAGGGTCTAGTATTAGTGGGGTGGGAGGAGGTATCCTCACCTTCATGAGCCTCTCCCCCTCACCTCTGCTTCCTGCAGCTTGCTATAGTCGGAAGCCCAGAGGATCACCCGCCGATCGCGGCCCCCTCCTGACACCAGCGTCCCGTCCCGCAGGGCGCAGAGCCCAAACACGCCGCCATCGTGGACACCCAGCAGGGCCTGTGTGATACGGTTCCCACCTGCAGGGTGGCCAGGGGCAGAGGTCCGCATGGGCAAGCTCCCCCATACTGACCCCAGAAATCACCTCAAACTCTCAATCCTACATCCAGCCATTCACTCACCTTTTCTTCAACCCAGCCTTCCACCCACCCATCTACTCAACCACCCATCTATTCAAATACCCTATCATCCATCTAATAAACCATCTGAAGTAACATCTACCCATCCACCCTTTGATCCTAACCCTAACCCACTTACCCACCCATTCATCACTCACCTATCTACTGGTCTGTCCATCCATCTATCTACTCACCCCTCCAATTACCCATCCATCCAGCCATCAACGCTTCCTTCCTTCTATCCATCCATCAATCCGCCTCTCACCCATTCATTCACCCTCTCTTTCATCTGAGTACCCACTCACAAGTCAATCCATCCTTCTATCCAAACATCCACCCATTTTCCTTTTTTTTTTTCCTATCCATCTACCCATTCACCCATCTATCCACTCATCTGTCAACCTAACCATCTGTTCATCCATCCATTCAGTCAACAATTATTAAACTAGCATTGACTCTGGGCCCAGCCTCATGCTGGGTGATGCTGGGTACTGATGAAGGCAACCTCGGATCTTACCCTCACAGGGATCACAGTCCAGTTTCAGAGACAGACCTACTACCAGTCAGTGATGACCCAACATGGCTGGGGCTGGGATGGGGAAACCCAGGAGACTGTGGGATCCCAGAGTGGGCACCTAGCCTGGTGGGCCAGGGAGGGCTTCCTGGAGGAGGGGACAGCTGAGCAAGGATCTGAAGGTTGAGTAGGAGTTGGCTAGGACCACAGAGGGTAGAAAATTGTTCCAGGCAGAAGGAACAACATGTGCAAAAGGCAGAGAGTACATGGACTATTTAGGAAACTAAAGAAATCTGGTGTGACCAAGTATAACATGCAAGGGACAAGAGAAAGCAGGGCCAGACCATGCATGGCCTCATTGAGGAATCCGGACCTTGCAGACCTCAGTGAGGAATCCAGACCTCGTTCTGAGGGATCTGAACTGTGTAATAAAGGAAGGGTTCA
>NW_006786304.1:1425550-1448585 GCF_000442215.2 Lipotes vexillifer | reverse complement strand
GGGTTCAGCAGGGGAAGGATAGGGTCAGATTTACATTTGGTTCTCAGAACAAACTGAATTGGAGGGGAGAAGACTGAAGGCCCGGGAACCAGGGAAGAGACTGGGGCAGGGACTAAGTGGAGAGGAAGAAAAAGCAACTCTCTTCAATTCCACCCTTCGAGGCTCAGAAGTGGTGCCACGTGTACATACGTCCTTTTGTCGACCTATCTTTCTAACCACCCACCCACCCAACATCCTGTAGCCCTGCGGGCTGGACCCAGTGGTGGGACTGGAGATATGGGAACCAATCAGACCAAGTATCTACCCTCAGAGAGCTTAGAGTCTGCTGGGAAAGACACACTGCCAATTATTCAGAGCTTATTCTCAGCTGTCTAATCTCAAGAAAAGCTCAAAACAACCGTATGAGGGAGAGAGTATTATACCCATTTTACAGATGGGGCAACTGAGTCTCAGAAGGGAGATGACTCTCCCAAGGCCACATAGAGAGCACACAGCACTGCTGAGACCTGAACCCAAAGCCTGCCCAACTCCCAAACCCACTCCTCTCCCACTACCCCAAGATGAATGGTTACCTCAGCCAATGGATTAACATGTTATGAAGAATTGATTGTTCCAGGAAGTGGTTTGATGACTGAATAAACTCATTCATTCATTCATTCGTAACTTTACAGTAATCCACTGCCTGGGAAAGGATCTAGTCATTTATTAACACAGTCATCCGTTCTGGGGACAACCATTCATATATTTAATTGTTCACTCACCTAATCACCCATCCATTAAGAAGGACAGCATATCCATCTACTCATTCTTCTATTCACTGGGTAGGACAAACGCTTCATTCATTCATTGACTTATTCATTTATTCATTGCTCTGGAACAAACCACCTCTCCATCCATCCCTCCATCCACACCAGGTTAACCCATTCATTTATACTTCAAACTTGATCGCTGCCGTGGGATTTGCAGAGGACAAGGGGAGGGAATAAGTGAAGATTTCATGCAGGTGGGGATACTGGAGCTGAGCCTTGATGGAAGTGTTAGAATTGGACAAGTAATGGCTTGTATTGTTGTATCGTACATTCCACATCAGCATGCTCCGAGAAAGGGACGCAAAGCCAAAGGGAGTCAGGGAGGACTGGGTTGGGGAACCAATCAGGTGGGGCTGACACTGACCTTTGCCCCAGACATAGAGGTTCCCCCCAGAGTCCCCGGTGACCACATCGCCACCCTCCAAAAAGGTCACACACAGCACGTACTTCGGTTTCTCGTGTTTCTAAGGTGGGGGAGAAGGGGAAGGTGTCAGAGGGTCGCTGAAGCCGGGAGGCCTCCCAGAGCTCACCCATCACCCAGGACAATGGTCCAGGGGATGCCCTCCATGCTTTGGGGGGCGGCCCTGTGGGGAGCATCCTCATCTCCAACCCACCTCCACGGAGTGTCACATCGCCTACAGTCCACTTTCTGACCGCACTGTCTCCCTTTCCCGCCCCGGACCCACTTCCTCCCTCCTCTCCCTCCTCCCTGACTTCTGTCCCAGTCTCTGTCCTTCGTTCCCCTGCTGTCTTCCACTTGGATTCCTCTCTCTCTGTCCCTGGTCTCCCCTTCTCTGCCCCTGCCCCTCTCCTCTCCTTCCCTCCCGCCCCCTCTTCTGTCTCTAGGTCCCTCACCCTGCCCCGCCCCACCCTCTTCTCATCTCAATATCTCCATCTTCATCTCCATCTGAGCCTGGTGTTCTCAGGGCCTCCCCTTTTGGGGTAGAAGCCCCAACTCTCACCAAAGGCAAAGGAGCCCTGTCAGAGGTGTGCCTGCATCTTCTCTCCCAGGCCCTGTGCTTCCTGCTGTTTCTCTCTGTCTCTCTCGGCCAGTCAGCCTCTGACCTCTGTTTATCCAGAATACTGACAACCGCAGCAACCCATTTATTAAGCATCCACTATCTGCTAGGAGTCGCTATACTCTTCATCCCACTGAATCCTCACGACTTCAAAGAGTTAAGGTGGATCACCCCACTGGTATGGATAAGGGAACTGAGGCCCCAGCAGGCAGTATCTCAACATCCCTACAACCTCCAGCCCCTGGGGTATCTTCTTGTCTGCCTGGGTGTCCCTGCCAGCCTCCTTCAGGGCCAGCCTGTCCCAGTACCCCTGGCACTCACCTCAAAGAGGCCCTGCCGTTTGCTCATGCCGCCGCCCTCCAGGTTCCAGAAGTAGATGTGGGATTTCCCGCAGGTGATGAGCATGGTGGGGTCTGTAGGGTGGAAGGTGGCCACCAGCACAGCCTCATTGGAGCACTTTAGAGGGTGGGGGAGATTCTGAATGAGGACCTCAAAGCCATCAGGACCACGATACCCAACCCAGGACTGCCCTGTACAGCTGTGTGGGTTGTGCGCTTGCACACCCAACTTGCCTGTACCTCTCCTTTATGGGCAAACTAAAGTACAGGAAGCAGGGCCAGCCAGTGAAGCATTACTGTTTTCTTCATCAACATAATGGCAGGCACGAGGAGAGCCCTTACTTTGTACCAAGCTCTGTGCCAAGCACTTAACATCCATCAACTCATTTAACCCCACAGCACCCTGTAAAGTAAGGCTCATTAGCACCTCCCATTACAGATGACGAAGTGAGGCTCAGAGAGGGGAATTCACTTGCCTAAGGACACACAGCCAGGTTGTGTCCAGAATCAAGTCACTGAGAGCCCAGCCTCTCAACTACTTCTCTTTCCCCAAACCATGGGCCCCAATCCTAGGTCTCTTGCCCCCAGCCCAGAATAAGCACGTGACCTTGGGCAAGCAGCTCTCCCCTCTACCATGCCTCAGGTTCCTCATCTGTAAAGCAGGTTATTGCCCAGAGATGCAAGTCAAGGTCTGTCTTGGACATCGCAGGACAGGAGAACCAGCAGCCACCTTGTACCAATCCTCCTGTTGGGCCTGGTTTGCCCACCCCATATGCCAACATCAAAGCCAAATTTCCCCTACAAGGAAGATGCTACTATTATCCCCATTTTATAGATGAGGCAACTGAAGCTTCAAGAGGGCAAGCCACTTGCCCGAAGTCACACAGCCAGCAAATGGCAAAGCCAGGACTTCAACATGAGTCTGACTCCAAACTTGTGAACACTGAGATCTGGCCAAGCCCACAGGGAGACCCCAAGGAGAGGGGATAAGAAGGGTTACCTCACCTTGCCATCTACCACCTTGGTCTCCTTGGCCCAGTCCCACACAGAAAGCATGTGATCGTTGGACTCATCTACCGCACAGAGGAGGTTGCCCCCATTCTAGGAAGAGGAGAGAGGATGGGGGGAGGGGCAGGAGGGGCAGGATCCCCCTCCCTCCAACACCTTGCCTACTGGGGCATTAGCTACTCAGGCCTGTTTCAAAGGCCCTGACCCAAGTCATGTGAAACACATGAAAATATACTCCCTGTTCAGGGCCACACACATTTTAAAGGCTGTTTATAATTTTCCTTTTGAAATGACTCATCCCTAAGAACTTCCTCTAATTTCCCCTCAGCTACAACTTCTCTGCAAGTAGCCTGAGGTCAGGAATTCTTACTGAGAGCCTCTAATCTGCATTTTCCTATGGAATGACTTTTAGGGCTATGAAGTTAAACAGTTAATAAAGTCGGGACGATGTTGCTTTTTTATACCTGTAGTTAAGCGCAGGTTAGTTTTGATTTTGCAAAGTTTTCCTTTCCCCCACATTTTGGCAACAAAATAGCTTTATTTCCCCAAAGTTCTCAAGTGTCTCCTCAGGTCTCAGAAAACCTGTGAGGTTCTTAAACTGTCTATGGGACGACAGGTTGTTTTTTATTCCCTGATCCATTGCAGCCAATACTCTGGTAAAATACAGTAAAAATGTAAAATGTGACTTAAAAAAAAAAAGCCCACCACTCACACACTTGGATGTTGTGTGAACGTCAAATTGCTGTACAAATTCCTAAAGGCTAACTCTCGACTTCTGTGCTTATCTCCTCCATACCTGCCAACACCCACTTAGGATGGTACTAGGAGCCAGGGCTGCCCTAGACACAGGGCTTAAAATGCCTAAGGGATAAGGACCCTTCCAGAATGAAAGGTGGTGTGAAAAAATAATGCAGAAAGCGTTAACTGATCTGCAAAGGATCACTGAGGAGTTTCTCTGCGGAGCAATCAAGACATATGGTCCCCTCATAAGGGCTAATAGAGCAGGCCTGTGAGGCCACAAATGTGGGCACACAACCTGGAGGGCCAGGGGGCGTGGCCAGCACCTGTGACGCCATGATGAAGGTGTGGCCTCTAGCCCCAAGGGGCACCCGGGGCAGGCGAGGCATGGCACAGGACTTACAGATTTGGAAAAGCCCACACAGCACACAGCTCTGTCAAACACCCCCAGGCCCAGTACGTGTAAGGTGGAGAGGGAAACGGAGTCCCAGACGCGCACGTGGGGCGGCAGTGGCTGCGGGAAAGAGAGAGGCCAGTTACCTGGGGGGCCCAGCTTCCTGACCCACCCACGACTCCATCCCAGTCTCCAGGTCCTGCCCCCTCCACTCTGTTACCTTCCCCTCCTTAGTGGTGCCTGCCACCTGTCCAGTGGCGATGGTGACCATATCAGGGTGGACAGCCAGGCTGAGAAGAGAGAGGGCAGATGGACAGGGCTCAGCAGGGGGGTGCTCGCAGCAGGCCAGGACCCCTCGCACAGCAGGCCACAGTCGCGATGCCTGATTATTCATTCCACAGTTTGGTTGAATGAGTTACTTAGTCAATAAACACTGATTCAGCTCTTCAGTAGCAATAGCGGTATACTTTCTGGGTACTCTGGCTCAGAAGCCGGACTCAGGCCTGCGGTCTCTAACTCAAGTGCCCAGAGGGCTCAAGCCTGTACCACAAACAGCCAGGAGAACACACCCATTTAAAAGGGCTGTCAAAAATAAATAAAATAAAATAAAAGGGACTTCTTTGGCGGTCCAGTGGCTAAGACTCCACGCGTCCACTGCGGGGGGCATGGGTTCGATCCCTGGTTGGGGAACTAAGATCCCACATGCTGTGAGGTTAGGCCAAATATAAAAAAATAAAAAATAAAGGGGCTGTCACCACAGGGCTCCAACACACTGTGGGATTGTCTGGGGTGCCCACTTGAAGTTTTCAAAAGAAGTGAAAAATCCAGGCATCTGAGTGAATTCACCGACATTTGAAGTATTGATAAGCAATCCACATTTTTTTCTCCCTGAATTCAGCCTGCTGGCCAGGGAAGGCCTGGCCCCACCCACCTCCCCTAAGAGTGTCCCAAGCAGGAAATATTTGGCATCTTCCTCCCAGGCCTCACCACTTGATGTCATCATCGTGTCCCAGGTAGTGCCGCTGCCTCTGCTCCTCCACACTGTACAGCACAGCCACAGAGGCCACAAAGTACACTATCTCCCCTGTGGGCAGCAGGTAAAGGTTGGCCCGGCAGTCTCGGCCGCGGTAGCCATAGCTGGAGGCGCCCAGGGGCCGGTTAAAGAGCCTGTTTTGCATTGCATCTGCTGACTCCCAGATGAAGGTCATCAGAGCTAGGTTTTCCTGTTTCCACTCTTACCCCGTGGGAGGTTGAATGATGGTATCCCCCCAAAATATGTCCACCAAAAATATTAACCCCTGGGAAGTGTGAAGGTGACCTTCCTTGGAAAAGGAGTCTTTGCAGATGTAGTTAAGGATCTCAAGACGAGATCATCCTGGATTATCTGGATGGGCCCTAACTCCAGCAACAAGTGTCCTTATAAGGGACAGAGAAGAAAAGACACAAACACAGGGTGGGAGAAGGCAGTGTGAAGACAGAGATTGGAATAAAGCAACTATAAGCCAAAGAACCCCAAGGGTTGCCAGTAGCCACCAAAAGCTGGGAGACAGACAGGGGCCTCTTCCCCATCTCTCCATGGCTCCCGCACCTCCTTCAGGTCTCTACCCAACTGTCAGCTCCTTGGAGAGGCCTTCCCAAGCCTCTCCCAAATAGTTCCCAGCTGTTTAACACTGCAAACTGGAATTCCCTGGCAGTCCAGTGGTTAGGACTCAGCGCTTTCACTTCCGGGGCCTGGGCTCAATACTTGGTTGGGGAACTAAGATCCCACAAGTCGCGCCACGGCCAAACACAAACAAACAAAAAACCTGCAAACTCACACACCCTCAACTGCCCCCATCCCCCTCCCTCTTCATATTCCTGCAGTACATTCAGTCAGCATCCCACACGTTATCTGTTTAATTTATTTTGTGTCTCCAGAACTACAGTGACTGCTCCAGGAGGGCAGGGACCTCTGTCCATTTTGTTTACTGATGTACCCCTTGTGCCCAGATCAGGGCCTGGTACACAGCAGACATATGAGTTCAATATTTGTTGAAGGAATGTGACTCTCCTCTGTTCAGAACTTTCTGTGGCTCCCCAGTTCCCCTAAGACAAAGCCCAAGCTCCTCCACTGACCTGGTTTGCCCCTCCCTGGCCTTAGCAGGGCTTCTGCCCTCCTTCGCTCTCTGACCTTGGAGTTTCTCAAAACACTAAGATCACTACTGTCACCCAGGTCTTGGCACTAACCTTTCCCTTTGCCTAGCACACGCTACCTGCCACCCTTCTCAGCTGCCCTGTCCTCAGATCAAGCTTCAGGCTCACTTCCTCCCGCTAGACTCATCCAACTTATCTGATCAATTTGTTAACGTCACCTATTTCTTAATGAGACTATCAGTTCCACGGCGGCCAAGACTGGGCTGTTCTGTTCTCTTCGACAGCTCCTCCTCTGAGAAGCCTTCCCTGATGCCCAGGCTGGGTCAGCTGCCCTCTCTGGGTTCTCCCATCCCAGCCTGAGTTCTCATTGTCACGGATTCTGTCCCCACCCTGGGCTGTGATTTGGGGACTGTTGGAATCCAGCCCTTAGCCCCAGAATGTTCAGGAAACATTTGAATGAATGTCGATGTGTATCCTGACCTCACAGAAACTGCGTCACCCTGCGGCCATTTGGGGCTGGGGAATGAGGCCTATACTGACTGTTGCTGTCTCAACTGCTTTTCTTCTGATGCTCACTTATCAAGCCCAGCTTGACATGACAGCATGGTATTCTTTGATTCCCGTGAATATTTCCAGCTGCCTTAAAGAGGCTCTGAGCTCCCACATTCCTCCCTTCTCCACAGCAGAAACCAAAGCCAAGAGAGGAAGACGGGGACTGGGTCCCTAAGATGCTGATCCTAAGCCCCAGTCTGCATTTTGGGAAAAGCCTGGGGCTCAGAATCAGAGTTCTTGCCTCAGATCTGCTGACTCCCTAGAACAGGGCTTGATATCCCCTCTCTCTTTTTTTTTTTTTCTTTGAATTTTATTTTATTTATTTTTATACAGCAGGCAGAAACCAAAGCCAAGAGAGGAAGACGGGGACTGGGTCCCTAAGATGCTGATCCTAAGCCCCAGTCTGCATTTTGGGAAAAGCCTGGGGCTCAGAATCAGAGTTCTTGCCTCAGATCTGCTGACTCCCTAGAACAGGGCTTGATATCCCCTCTCTCTTTTTTTTTTTTCTTTGAATTTTATTTTATTTATTTTTTTATACAGCAGGTTCTTATTAGTTATCTATTTTATACATATTAGTCTATATATGTCAATCCCAATCTCCCAATTCATCCCACCAGCCCCCTCCCCCCTTGGTGTCCATATGTTTGTTCTCTATGTCTGTGTCTCTATTTCTGCCCTGCAAACCGGTTCATTTGTACCATTTTTCTAGGTTCCACATATATACGCTAATATATTTGTTTTTCTTCCTGCTTGGTCCCCTCTCTTGACCTCAGTTTCCTCATCTGGAAAGAAAGGGTAATAGTTCCCAACCTGCAGGCCTCAGAGAGCTCTCGGAAGCCACTTGTTGTAAAAATATATTCTCAGTCCTACAAAAGAGAAGGATCATATTATTCAACGTATTTATACTTGAAAGAGCTTTGAACAGTGCCTGGCATATAATAAGTGCTCAATAATGATTAGTTTTTATTTTAATCAATCTCTGTTTATGGGGCCCATATGATGAGCACATTGTTTCACAGCCTTATGAATCTGAGATCACAACACCCATTTTTCAGAGGAGGCAACTGAGGCACAGAATGGCAAGGTGACTTGTCCAGGGTCACGTAGCCAGCCAGAGGCTGGGCTGGGGTATCAACCCATTTCTGCCAGGCTCCAAAGACAGGGTTCTTAACCATTATCAACTTCTTCCATTTCTCAAATACACCAAGCTCACTCTGACCGCAGAGCCCTTAGACCTGCCGTGCCCTCTGTTCTTCCTAGGCTGGCCCCTCAATGTTCGATTCTCAGCTCAAATGCCCTCTCCTCAGAGAAACCCAGTTACTCCTCTCACTTGGGCTTAGTTTACTGTATTCCCAGACTGTCTTCGGTCTCCCTCACTTTAGAAGGTGAACTCAGGGAACACAGCCCACATGTAGACGAGGATCTGACAGATGGAGGGCGCTCAGCAAACATTTGCTCCTTGAATGAATCCTAAAAGGTCATGTCAGCTAACCTGCCTTCCTCTGCTCCCTCCAGACTCCAGTTCTTCCTGACCCCTAAAGCCACAGAGGCCTGGAAAGTCCCACCTTCAGGACAAAGACCCTCCCTCCAGCTGAAGTCCCACACCAGAAAGGCTCTGGTCCCTTCCAGGCTGGGGGCGGGCGGGTTGGGAGAAGTGGGAGGAAGAGATTAAAGCAAAAGGATACACCCAGTCCAGCTTGAGACGGCGGGAAGGCAGCTCGGAGCGTGTATCCAGGCTGTAGCTGGGTGCCAGCTCGTCGGGGATCAGCATGGGCACAGGGCGGCCCCTCAGGAACATTTTCACGGAGCCCTCCTCTGCCAGAACACCCCCAGAGGTCAGGTGCCGACACCAGCCCCCAACCCTGTTTCCTTTCCCCTTCCGACTTCACTTTTTTACTTTTTTAATTACTAGAGGTGGGGAAAATGAGGCCAAAGAGGCAAAGGCCCAGCCGGTAGCCAGGCTTCCTGACCTCCAGCTCTGGCTTCTCACCCCAGGAAGCCCCTCCCATTCTCCCTACTTACCCATGCTGAAGATAACTTCTTTGGTTTTGCTGTCAGGAAAGGGGAAAAAAAAAAGAAAAGAAAGAAAGCCCTAATTAGCAGGCAAGTCAGAAATTGGGAGAAACCACTTCCCCACCCCAGCGCTCCCCGGAGGTCTTTGATGAAAAATGGGGGCCGAGTAAGGAGCGGAGCGCTGCCTCTCTGCAGGCCGTGTGCTTTGCTCGGTTGATCTTGCAGAGCCTAAGACACAGGCCCAGAGAGGCAGTGATCGCCAAAGATCAAACAGCACGAAGTGGCAGGGACGAGATCCTGGAAGAGGAGCGTCACAGGTACCCCTCCCACCTAATCAGCACGGTTCTCCCAACGCTCCCCACCCCCAGTCCCACAGAGCCCCAAACTTCAAGCAGAGAGGGAAGAGGTGAAGGTTTAAGGGAAGGGGCGTGTCTCCAACTCCCTTTGCTGACGGAAGGTGGTGATGCCCGCGGGTCTGGGTCCCCGGAGAAGGGGGAAACCTGGGATCCAGATCCCGGTAGCGCGAGGAGGAGGGGTGTGTGCGAGAGAGTCTCACCCAGCTCCAAAGCTACTCATGGCGGCGGCTGGCGAAGCTTCGGGGCCGGGGGTGGAGCCGGGACCGGCTCCGCCGCTTCCGGCCCTGGGAGGCGCCCACGCCGCCGCGCCCTGCCCCGCCCTCCACTGCCAACCCCGTAGCCGAGGGTCACACTGGGTCTCAGGTCCCTGGCTGTGGGTCCTGATACCAGGCTCTTTTTTTGGGGGGAAGGAGAGTGTTTTTTGAGAACATGGACTCGGGGACGTGTCTGCCTGAGTTCAAACCCCAGCTCTGCCAGTTCCTAGCAGTGTGGACAAGTTGCCAAACCTCTTGCCTCGATTTCTTCACTTTTAAATTGGGGATAATAAAAATACATACCTCCCGGGTGATTGCGAAGCTTAAATTAGTTAATTCATGTCACATGCCTTGCGTGGTGCCTGGCACATAGCTTCTGTACGTGTTTGCCATTATTTCAGTGAGGTTGAAATGTGTGATTTTTGACTCTGGTCCTGCCTTAGTCCGGCCCCGCCAAGCCCTGACCACGCCCACTGCATCAGGACTCCACACTCAGGTTTTTACACCGCCCAGACCTTCAGTGTGGCCCGGGCTCTGGGAACTTGACCACGCCCAACATTCTGATCATACACACCTCTCCTTCCGATCCTGCCCCTGAACTGACAGCTCCCCATGGAACGGCCTACCCTCCTCAGGTCCGGTTAAACTTCAGACCATGACCACTTTCACCTAGAGTCCCTTCAAGCCTACTGATATCTGCCCACGCCCACATATGACCACGCCCAACTTTCAAACCACGCCCATTTCCACCTGGCAGCGCCCCAGGCCCCCCTCCGCCCAGCTTCTTGCAACGGACACTACGGCACCTGGTCTTAGCCCATTACGCCCACCCCAGGTTCTGATTCTGCCCTGGCTAACCCTCTGGCCACACCCTCAAATTCCAATCACTTCACTCCCTCTGATTACCCCATTTCCTGCAGAAACTCCTCTGAGGGTCCTGCCCTGGCTACATCTCTGAGACTCAATAGGGACTCTCCCCTTTACCTTAATAGCCACGCCCACAAACCTGGCTCCTCCCTAACTTCTATTCCGGCTCATCCAAGAGACGCTAATCATCCACGTCTCCTAGGTTCTAGTCCAGCCCCTTAATGCTTTGACCACGCCCCTCCATGTTGGTTCCGCGTTTCCATGCCTCCCAGTTCAACCACGCTATCTCAAGATTGGTCTCTCCGAGCCTCCGGCACTGTTTCCGCATTCTGAACTAGATGACCGCGCTTTAGGTTATCACCTCGTGGCCTGGGGCATTACCCTAAATTCCCCATCCTTTTCCAAGCCTAACTGGGGTCCTGGCCCCACCCGTTGTGTCACGACCCCGCTTCGGACACCTACCCTTCCTTTTTGGCGCTACAATTGCTGCTAGAGGATGTGGTGCGGCTGCGGGGGTCCTCGCGGCGCACTGAGGCGAGGCGCTCTGGTGACAAGTAACGGCGGGCACTGCGAATAGAGAGCACGTAGGTAGGGGCAGAGCCCGCGAGGCCAGCAGGCGAGTGCCGGAAGCGAGCAAGAACTTCCCCGGACCTTCCACTGCTGGTGTTCGGACATATGAGTCCATCCGTTTCCATATAAACAGCCTCCGAGGTCTTGGAGGAAACTGGGGATCCTGGCTTCTGTGACTTACCTGCGCCCGGAGGTCGCCTCCTTTTTGGGGGAGGATGGGGACGTGGCATAGCCGCCCACGCGCCGCGGGGGTCCCGAGCCATTGAGGGGCGTCCTAGTGGGAAGGCCTTTCAAGAGCTGACACACTAGAGGAATGGGGTTAGAGGACAGAAGGGGGTGAGTGTGAGGTCCTGGCCCCAGTCCCTCCCATCTCACCCCTCCAGTTTAGTGAAGATACCCGAGGCTGTGGTGCCTAGGCGCGGAGGCGCCCGGCCCTTGGGGGTGCCCCGCGCGCGCAGAGCAGCGCCTTGCTCCTCGCATGCCCGCAGGCGACGCAGCGCGTCAGCCAGCGCGGCCTTTAGGACTGCCAGTTCGTCTTCCTGCAGCTGCAGCCGCTGCTCCAGCGCCGACACGCGGTCGTCCACCTCCATCCCGCTCGTGCCCGACAAATTGTCATCTGGAAAGCAAGGGAGCGCTGGCTGCGGGGGGCCACCCAGGAGCTACAACGCCCGAGGCGAGATGTCCCTCCAGCCTTCCCTGGTCTAACCCTGGGGCCAGCCACGCCCCCTTCCTCTCCAGTAACCTGGGGCTGGGACGCTTGGATGTGGGCCAAGAAAAGGGGAAGGAAATCCCCATAGCTCTCAGCCCTTGTCCGCACACTCCTCTCTGCTGCAGCGCCCTGGAGGCGTGACCTTAGGGAAGTCCCTTCCTCTCTAACCTAAGAGACTGCGAATCAAGAGCCTCTCGACTCTGGTTTTAAGATTCTATGACTAAGATGCTAAATACATATGAGTCATATCAACATTTTAAGGATGGCACCAACTTTTCCCTGGTGACACCAACATTCTAGAATTGATTCCCAATATTCTCTGACAAATATCAAGATTTTATCGCGGGTACTAACATTCCCTCTCTGTTTCTAAGACTTGCCAAGCCGTAAAGGTCGTGCCTGGTCCCTCGCCTTCGCATTCCCTCCTCACCAAGGGGTTCGACACACGAGCCTGCTGCAAGGATAGAGTTTCTGCGGCCCCTGATGGCAGATTTGGGAGTTGCAGGCAGCGCATCCAAGACCCGAGACCCACGGAAGGGAGATACCCGCGGGGATCTGACACCCAAGCTCTCTTCCCCGACCCGAGCTTCTCCCGTCTATTCCCCTCCTTTATTTGGCTTATGTACCCCATGCCCCTGATTCGGCTCTCCCTCTCCCCTCTAGGCCATGGGTGCAACTCCTCCATCTCCCGCGGGCCCCCCCACCCCGCCCATTTTTCCCGAAGTGGGAGGGGCATAGGACCAAGGTGGTCCCCCCTCCCCCCTCCCTCCCTCCCAGACCACTCATACCCAGACTCATTGCTGGCAACAACCAAGAAAGCCCTGGCTCCCAGGCGGGTAGAAGTAAGGGTGGCACCATTAACAGGAACCGGGCGTGGAAGTAGCACCTGCCATCCCCTGTCCGTAGGCCGCCCCGCCCGTCCGCTGGGCTCCGCAGTGCAGCCGTCTATCCCTTCCCTCCCTCCCCCTCAACCCCCGCCGCCCAATCGCCTGCCTGGCCTTGCCCGCCCTGCCCCCCCACCCAGCTCCTCTCTGGTCGGATGCCTGGACCTGCATTGGAAGGTGGGGGCCTCCCGAGGTCTGAGGGAGAGAGCTGTCAGGACTTGGAACTCTTAAGAGGAGGAATCTCAGGGTCCCGTTGGCAAAACGTTTTGCAAAAGAGGAAACTAAGGACGGAGGTTGGGGAGTGTGCAGAGATCACCAAAGGTCAAACAGCCAATAGGTGAGGTGCAGGAGGGCCTGGTCACCTCCTTGTGCCAAGACCCCTCTTACCTACCATTAATAATACTACCCCCCCAAATGAGATCTGTTATAGGGAGCTTACACGTGGCAGGCACTCTTCATGCAAAACACTTAGCACCTCACCTGGCTCTGGTTTTGTGCTCAGTAAATCCAGAATATAATTAACTGTTATTATGGTACCCAGTGCTCCCAGCAGCTCTAGCAGCTGTAGTATTATACCCATTTTAGGAGGCAAGAAGGTGGAAGGGGACTGAGACCTAGAGAGATGAATTTGCGTGTTCATGGACACACAGCCTTTCAGCAGCAGAACAGGTACATGACCCCAGGCTTAGGCACCCTGTCAGCCTGCCTCTTAGAGGGGCAGAGGAGACAAAATAAGCATTCTGGAGCTCTGCCAACTCCAGTGGTCCCTGACACTGGGCTGTGTGCCCAGGGGAGTGAGCCTCCAAATGGAAGACAGTTCCTTCTCAGGGCCCCTGAGTGAAATGGGGGAGCTTTCACCTTGGCCCTTCAACCCCCATCCAGAGAGCCAGCTGCATTCTGAGGCCTTGGCCTTCCCACCCTCCACCCACCATGACTCAAGTCCTCTGCTCCCTCCTGACCATTCCCCCACCTTCAGCACTTCTGCCCGGAAACCAGCCCCCACTTCCCACTTCTCCCATCCCTCCCTCCTCCCCTCTGCCTCCAGCTTCCCTCATCTGGGCCTGACACCCACAGTGACCTTTCTTGTATTGTACCCATTTGTCTAGGGAGAAGGGATGAGTCCTAATGGGTGGGAGGGGCGGGGCCTGAGGATTTCGGGGGTATAGTCAAAGCAAAGTCCTCTGGTCATCCTACCCAGTCCCACATCCAGCCCACAAGCCAACACCAAATCCCACTCTCCCCCTAATCTGTCCCTCTGCTAGGGAGAAGGGGGAGGGTCCCAGAGGATTGAGAGGGGATAGGGAAGGCAGAGTTCCAGACCTCCAGGCCTCCCCGGCTTCTGCCCCAAGCTCCTGAGGTTCTGCTCCTTTCTCTCAGTTCAGCCACCTCCGAAAAAGGGGAGGGTTGAAGAGGGTGGGGGACTGGGATCAGGGCTTTGGGGATCAGGGAGACTCTGGGGTCAGGGTCCTGCTAGGGGAGAAAGGGGAATCTTCAGCAAGGGGCCAGGATGGGGACTTGGAAGGAGGAGGTTGGGGCAGAAGGAGATAGGTCCAGCCCTGGGCGGGGCCAGGGTCGGAACTGAGGAGGGGTCTCACCGTTGCAGTATTGAAGCAGGGATGACGTGTCGTAGAGGCCGCAGAAGGCCGGGCCGCGCTCCGCCATCGCCCCGCCACAGCCACCGCCAGCCCCCCCGGCCCCAGCTCGGGCCTGGGCTCCCCCCGCAGGTCCTGCCTCCCGTTGCCATAGCAACGCCCTTCGTTCCAGCATCCCCGGCTCGGCCCGCCCGGCATCAGGCGGCCGACGCCGGGCCTGGCACCGGGGTCATCCCCCAGGATGCCCAGAAAGGGGGGGGGGGTCGGAACCCCCCCTGCCAGGCCCCCCAACACAATCTTCGGGCTCGGATTGGCTGAGCCGAGATCCCCCTCGATACTGTCTGGTCCCGCCCACAACAGGCGCGTATTCTCTCTAGACACCCCCGCCTGTTCAGGACCAATGAGAGCCTGTCGCGCAGGCCCCCTCCGCCAATAAGGGTGCAGAAGGTTTGGAAGGGGCGGGGCCTTCTCTGCTTTTCAGCCCGAAGCATAGCCCCCGGCTCTTAGAGGAAGATACCCCACACCCCGTGGAAGAAGACACCCCACACCCCGCAAACCTCCCTGATCTTTTACTGGATTTTCGAGAAGCCACCTTGCAAGACTAGAGCCTGACCCTAGAGTCTCAAATCCGCACAGATATCCACTAGCTCCGCCCTGGAACTCTTATTCTAGCTCATTTCTTAGAACTCTTGTTTATTCTATCTACGCCCGCCCCCAGGGCTCTTAGCTCCACCCCCAGAATCCTGAGGGGGGAGTTAAAGTCCTATTCCCGCCCCCAGGGCTTTTGGCACCGCCCCCTAAGCATCTCAGGGCGATGGTGCTTGGCCCAGAGCCCTTGACTCGGCCTCCTTATAGGATTGGCTCCGCCCCTTAAGTTTATTCACCTACCCCCAAGTCTGTTAGTCCCTCCCTAACCTTTCCTTCCACTTTCCTATTGGCCGCCCCAGGCCCTTAGCTCCTCCCCTACAGCGTTCATCTCCCACAACCTTGTTATCCAGTCCGGGTTTTGACAAAGGCCCAGCTGTGATGCCTGGATGGCTGGCGGTGTCAGTCGGAGGCGGCTCCGAAGTTGGGGGAAGAGGGGAGGGTAGAAACGCTGACAATGGACTTAAAGAATACTGGACCACCTTCTCCAAGTCTCCATTGAGGGTCAGCACCTAGAAATGACCCAGAACATGCTTTATAGCGGTGGAAAGTGAGCCCAAAGCAGAAGAGATTTGCCTCTGGACACAAGCAGGCCTTGGAAACCCAGGGCTTTGGAACCAAATTGGCCTGGGTTTGAATCCTGACTCCACCAGTTTCTGATTGCGACCTTGAGCCTCAGTTTCCACAGCTGGAAAGTGGGGGGTCATATCGTGCCTACTTCTTTCATTCATTTGAAAAATTTGGGACTTTCCTGGTGGTGCAGTGATTGAGAATCCGCCTGCCAATGCAGGGGTCACGTGTTTGATCCCTGGTCTGGGAAGAGCACACATGCCATGGAGCAGCTAAGCCAGCGTGCCACAACTACTGAGCCTGTGCTCTAGAGACTGCGAGCCACAACTACTGAGCCTGCATGCCACAACTACTGAAGCCCACGCACCTACAACCTCACAACAAAAGAAGCCACCGCCACGAGAAGCCCTCGCGAAGAGTAGCCCCTGCTCTCCACAGCTAGAGAAAGCCCGCGTGCAGCAACGAAGACCCAACGCAGACAAAAATAAATAAAAATTAAATAAATAAATAAATATGTTTACTGAGTGCCTATTATGTGCCAAGCTCTGTTCTAAGTGCTGGAGTTTCAGCGATAAGCGAGTCAGCCCCAGAGTTTGCCCTCGTGGACTGTGCAGCTTGTGGAGGAAGTAAACCACAATACAGAAAACAAGTAAATAGTAATAGCTAACATTTATTGAGCACTTACTATGTGCCAAGAACTCAGTTATTTTCGTCACCATTTTACAGATAAAGAAACAGGCACAGAGCTGGTAAGATAATTTCAGCTCCTGGCATTACAGAGATAAGATAGAGTGATATGGTCAGGGATGGGAGGGTGAGGCTAATTTAGAGAGCGTGGGGCCAGCGAAAGTCTTTCTGAGGAAATGACATTTGAGCTGAGATGTAAATGACAAGAAGGAAGCAGTCACACAAGGCCGGGTTGCGGGGTGGGGCGGGGCAGGAAGTAGCTTCCCACGCAGAGGGAAGAGTAAGTGCAAAGGTCCAGAGGTAAGTATGAGTTTGGCGTATTCCTGGGGCAACAAGAAGACCGGTGAGGATGGAGCTGTGGAGGAGGAGGAGAGCAGGAGGTCGATGAGGTCAGAGAGGTAATGGGCCTGCAGATCTTGCAGGACCTCGAAGATTGTGGGCAGATGTTGGCGGTTTGTCACTGTATCCTCCATAAGCCCTAGTGAGGCCGCCTATGTAAATCACACATGAGAACAGTGCCTGGCACACAGTAGGCACACATAAATGACAGCAACTGCTATTCATTTCTCAGTGAAACCTACTATATAAGATCAATAACGGGTTCCAAGTGATGACCAAAATAGACGTGGGCCATTGTCCTTCTACGATCACAGCTAACTGTGTTACTGATAGAAACAATGCAGGAACTCAGATTTCCTGCTTCCCAAACTCCCATTTCTCCCGCCCTCCACCTCCCTGAGCTCCAATTCTAGGAGAGGGGAAATCAGACTCCTACATACAGAACAGTGTGCAGCAGGCTGCAATGTGCTAAGGGCTGTTACCGGAGTGTCCCCAGAGGCCTGTGGGAGCCCAAGGGAGTTCAGAACCTGAAGGCTCTTGTGTGTTGGGGGTGGGAAGTGCAACCAGGTTGTGAATGAAGGAACCACAGGGGGAGGAGTTTAGGCTGGTGGGTTGTTGGGGCAGGTGACACACAAAGATGAGTCGGTCCTTGCTCTGTGTGCGCACAGTGACCTTGGCCCAATAGCTTGGCTTTTCCTTCTCTGCCAAATGGGAGTCATCCCACCGCCCACTTCCCAGGGGAGGAGAGCAGCTTCAGTGAGCTCATGCCTGTTAAGTGCTGCTCGGCACAGTGGGTTTTGGGTAAGGCTAATGGAGCTAGTTTTATTACAAGTGCTTTCTCAGGGAGATGTTAAAGGCCCGGGTGACAGGAGGGGGGAGGGGGCAGCTTTGCCAGGGGAGTGCGAGCAGGGCTCACCGTCATGCTTTGTCTTTTCTCTCTGCCTCTAGGTTTCCAGCTGCTTTTCTCTCTCATCTCTGTCTCTGTCTCTCTTTATGTCTCTGTCTGGAAATTGGGTCCTTGATGCATCACTTATGAGTTACGTCACCTTGAGCAAGTTACTGCCCCTCTCTGAGCCTCAGTTTCTTCTTCTGGAAAATGGAAATGAAAATGCCTCTCCTACAGGTCTGTTATGAGGATCAAGTGAGATACATATATGTAAAATGCCCAATATATGGTACAATCATTATTATTAATTAGCCTGATTTTGGACTGATTTTTTCTCAGCCTATTTTTTTTTTTTGACCATGCCCCGTGGCATGCAGGATCTTAGTTCCCCGAACAGGGATCGAACCCATAGCCCCTGCAGTGGAATTATGGAGTCTCAACCACTGCACTGCCAGGGAAGTCCCTTTCCTCTGTCTTTCTGACTCTTTCTTTCTTTGTGTTTCTCTTTCTACCTCTCCTTCTGTTAGTCTGTCTCCCTAAGTCTATACCTGGGCTGGGAGCTCCATGAGGGCAGGGCAAGGGCTATCTTGGACATCCAGGCCCCCAGCATCACCAAGCCCAGGGCCTGATACATAACAAATACCCAATGAAGTAAATTGAATCCAGCTCTGTGCCGAACCCGTGTTGGGTGATGCTGGGGACCCAGTAGTGACTGAGACAGCCCCAGCTCTGCCCTCGCAGAGCTCATGGTTCAGGAGAAGAAATCATTATTTGTTGAGTGACTGAGCTAATTTTGAGGTGGGCTTGGAAGACTTGACCAAAATTGTGTGGAGGTATTTGAGGCAGAAAAAACTGCTGGAACCGAGGTTGGGGGGCTGGAAAGGGTTTGAAGAGTCGGGAAGTGATGGAGAGAAGGCTGGAGAGCTCAGCAAAGGCCTGGAAGGCTGTGAGAGGAGCCTGAGGGAGCCATGGCAGGTTCTGAGCAGGAGAGGGACAGGGACAGGTTTGTGCTTTAGCAGAACCACTCTCACTGCCTGGCTGCTCTGGGGAGGTTGGGGGATGGATGGAGAGGAGAGCGACACGACTGGGGCAGCAGAACAAGGAGAGAAGGGTCCTGGTTCGGAGTAGGGGCTGGGAGGAGAGGGAGGAAGAGCCAGATTCTAAAAACCAGGAAAGGGGACTTCTCTGGCAGTCCAGTGGTTAGGACTCCACGCTTTCACTGCCGAGGGCACGGGTTCGATCCCTGGTCGGAGAGCTAAGATCCCACAAGTCGCGTGGTGCGGCCAAAAAAATAAAATTAAAAAATAAATATAATATAAAACAAAATAAAATAAGTACAAACCAGGAGGAAAATGCCAGCCTGCTCTCCGTGATGCTAGAAAATGGGCTTGAGGGATGGCCCACCACCACCAGGGGGAAGCCAGGGCTCCAGGTTTGAATGTCTCAGAGGCTCCTCCCAGGGCAGGGAGCATTGCACCTTGATCTGGAGGTGGTGGCAGGTGGGAGCTGTCTTTGGGGCCCCAGCGGAGAGCCCCTCTGCTCTCCTGCCCTCCCATCCTGGCCTCTTGGTTCCCTGGAGCCCTCTGCCCACCAGCAAGAGATTATGTCAACACAGCCCCGCTGCTTCTGCCCAGGACAATATTTGCCCTCAGGATCTGGGAAGGTTGCTATGGAGACTGGGGACGTGCTGCGGGAGGGTGGGGGGCAGTGAGGGGGGAGAGGCAGGGTCAGGGGAAGCACCCCCGCTCCTGGAAGAGGGTGAGGGGAGCCAGGCCTCATCTCTGTCTCATCTCTATCTGATTGTGTCTTTGAGAGTTTATCCCCATCCTCATTTATCTGTGTTCCAAGTCTCTCTGTCTCTCTGGACCGTTTCTTCATCTCTGTCTCTGATTATCGCTCTGATACCTGTCTCTGGGTCTCTGTCTCTCAGGTCTCCTCTCTCTGAGTCTCTTTCTCTGTCCTTTTACTCTCTCTCTCTCTCTTTGGGTTTCCATCCCTAGGTTTCTCCACGTCTCTGTGTCTCTCTTGGTATTATGTCTCTATGTCTCAGTCTCTCTTCGGGTCTTGTCTCTGTCTTTCTGGGTCTCATGTCCCTCTTTGTCTCCGTCTCTCTCTTGAGTCCCATGTTTTTTGTGTTGGTCTCTCTAGGCCCCCATCTCTGGATCTCTGTCTCTGGGTTCCTGTCTTTCTCTGGATCCTGTGTGTGTGTGTGTGTGTGTGTGTGTGTGTGTGTGTGTGTGTCTCTGGGTTTCTGTCTTTCAGGCCTTGTCTCTTCGCAGTCCCCAGGGGGCTATCTTGGCCTCCCATTTCTGGCCTCAGTCCCTATGGGGCCCCCCTCTCCCCATCTCTCTCTGCCTCATTTCTCCTGCACCATCTGCCGGCACTCCAGGCCCCTGCCTGCTCCCCACAGGATCTTCTTGGCCAGGCAGCCCCATGGGGGGAGGCACAGGTCCCCCAGCTTCATCCTGAGGTGGGGGGAGCACTGCCTGGTCAGTCCTGGGCTGGAGGGAACAACAGCCTGGAGACCCGGGTCCAGGGGACATGGAGAGAGAAAAACAGACAGACACCCTGAGAGGAGATAGGAAAAGAGGGATGAGAAAGGAGAAAGCTTCAAGACAGGCAAGAAGAGACTGACCTGGAGAATGGAGTGAGCAAGAGAGATGAGGAGGGGGCGAAAGGGAACCTGGAGGGAAGAGAAAAGACAGTCTAGCCGACAAGAGCAGAAGACAGACAAACTGAGTGCGGGCTTAGAGGAAAGGAGAAAGGAGAGATTCAGACCGAGGAGAGAGGAGATGGCGTGGAGAGAGATGGATGATAGAGAGAGAAGAACAGGGGGACAGGGCAGGGCTGCTTCTCTGCCTGCAGTTTCCAGAAGCGCTGAGCGTGGGGCTGGGGGAGGGCCCCTGTGGCCACCGCTGTGGCCCTGGTGCCTCCTCCCCAGACCCTGGGAGACTGTAAAAGCCCTCAGGAGGGCTCAGATGGGCAGGGGTCCAGTCGGGGACCCAGGCATCACCCCTCCTGTCCTTCACACCCACCCCCCACCCAGTGCTCTGTTCTGCCCTGTGTTTTCCCAGAGGGACTTGATGAGGGAGGGGCGAGGGGCTCTGAGCCCCAGTAGGCTGCTCATCTCCCGGCTCCTGCCTTCGTTAACTCTCCTCAGGGCCCCCGTCTTCCAGGCTCTCTCTCCCTCCACCCCTCCCCATCTCCATCTTCCAATTTGTATCTATTCTCTCTCTGTCTTTCTCCCTCCCTTGGTCCCTGTTTTCTCTCCCCTGTTTTGTTTTGTATTCTCTCACTCTCTCTCTCGGTATTTCTCTCTACTGTTCTGTACTTTTCTATTTCTTTCTCACTGTCTGTCTCTCTTGGTCTCTGTCGTCTCTGCCTCTTCCTGTCTCTGCCTTTCTCTGCCTGTCTCTGGTTTTTCTTGGTCCTTGGTTTCTTTTCCTGTCTCTCTCACCACCTCAGTTCCTCTCCCCTGCTTCCCCCTCCTGCCCCCAGCCTCTCTCCTCCCACTTTCCAGCCTCCCCCCACCTTCCCATCCCTAGCAAGTGACCCCCAGGCCCTCTTGAGGCCAAGAAGAGACTCCCTCCCAACTCCAGCCTCTTCCCGAGGTGCCGGGCAATCTCAGACCCCTCCCCTCTCCACTTCAACTGAGCCTTTCCCAGGACCCAGAAGGCGCCAGGAATGTGGGGCAGAGAGCAGGGAGGCCAGCTGGAGGTCAGGAAGCCAGGACCCACCCCATGTCAACCCCCCTCCCCCAGACTGGTCTCCTTTTAGCCTCTGGTGCTGGATCTCATGCCACCCTTACTCCCTGCCCCTCCCGGGGCCTCTGGGCCTCAGTTTCTCCTCTGCAAAATGGGCAGACTCACCTCTGTCCCATTTACCTCACAGCTCCCCAGGGAGTGTGTGCTCATGAATGTTACTAGTATGATTAACGTGCAGGAATTGGTGATTTGTATTAAAGGGGGAAGAGAGTGCTGAGAGCCAGGACGCAGTTTCTAAGCCAAATATTCTCTGCATTTCAGAGCAAAGGAAGAGACTGAAAGTGGAGATTGTGAGGGGGCGTGTGATTCAGTGGTGACGGTGACCAGATCACGTGAGGCTATGGGTTTGTGTGTGATCATGGGATGATGATGTGTGATCCTGTGGAAAACTGTGTGACTGTGTGTGACTGTATGTGACTTGTGAGTGCGGGTGAGGCTGTGATGGAGAGTTGTATGTTTGTATGACCTTAGCACTGGATGTGACTGAGGATGACAGTGTGACAATGTGACACCAGGAGCTCATGAGAGTGTGCCTTAGTGACACTGGGGGAATGTGTGTTGTTGGAATATGACTGTGGACTCTGTAGGTGATTTTGTGAAGTGTGTGACTCGATGTGTGAGCGTGTTAATGGGTGGAGTTGTGTAACATTGTGTGTTACCTTCAGATCACGTCATTAAAGGATTGTATGACTGCGTGAGGAACCGTATAACTGTCTGCCTTTATTTCGTCGACCATCATTCTTTGAGCCTCTGCTCTATGCCCCAACCTGTGCTGAGTGATGCTGGGGACCCAGTGGTGACTGAGATGCCCTGGCCCTGTCCTCATGGGGCACATAGGCCAGTGGGGGGAGACAGACAGTGTTTGTGATGTGACCTAGTGATGGTGTGAATGTGTGTGTGATGGACACTGTGTCACTGGGACTGTGGGAAGCTGTGATTGTGTTTCGTGTGAGCGGAGGAGTCCACGCCCCAGGTATGTGGCTGTGTCACTGCGAATGACTGTCAGCCTGTGGGGGCGAGACTTTGGGTCTCTGGGTGTGACGCTGGATTGTAGGACTGTGAATGAACATGAAGAACATGTTCTGTGAGGAACAGTGTGTGAGATTCTGTGTCATGCCTCCCTGCGGCTGGGTGTATGGGATTGTGCGTGACACTGTGTGTGACTGCGACTCCGTGTGCAGTAGCTGAGTGGGACGGGTGGGACAATGTGAGAGGCTGTGTACCCTGGGAGGGGGGCTCCTCAGGATGATGACAGTGACTGTTCTCCCACGTGACCCCGAGTGGCTGTGACACTCACACGCAACTGGCCCCCTATGCTGGCTCTCTGCCCCGAGCTCCCCCTTCCTGTTCCTTGGCCCGCCCTGGCCCCGCCCCCTCCCACCACCCCAGGCTGTCACCTCTTCCAGAGCCCAGGCGAGGCAGTGGAGGCAGCAGCGTCAGAAGCAAGTGATCGAGAGGAGGGCTGGGGACAGGTGAGGGCTCCCCCCATCCCAGTCCATTCCCCCTGCAACACGTCCCCCTCAAGTCTCTGGGTCCCTCTTTCTGCATTTCTTAGCCTGTGCTTTTGTCCCTCCGCCTCTCTGTGCCCACAGTCTATATCCTCCTTCTGTCTGTCTCTCAGCACCTCTGTCTCCAAGTCTCACAATCTCTGTTTAGCCTTTAGATAGCTCTGTATCTCTGCCTCTTTCTCCCATTCTCTGTATTCTCTCTCCACGTCTCTATCTCCTCTTTGTCTCCTAGCCCACATTTTTGTCTCTGTCTTCCTCTGTCTTTTGGTTTCTGGTCTCTTGCTGTGTGTCTCATCCTGTCTGTCTCTGTGTCTCTCAGTCTCTATATTTGTCTCATGCCTCTGTGACTCTGTGTCTTTCTGGGGCTCCAACCGAGATCCTCCTTGCTTTCCCCTTTCCC
>NW_006786304.1:1420925-1425126 GCF_000442215.2 Lipotes vexillifer | reverse complement strand
CTGGTTTTTATCAACAGTAGGGAAAATTTGATACGGTCGGGTTCCTATCCGCGACTTGAAAACCCTTTGGGAGAGTGGGAACTTCAAGAGTCGTTTCAAGCTCCGTGCCCTCCTCTCCAAGGCGGTCCCCAGGTTCCCCGGAGTCTCTAGGTCTATACTCCGGGTGACACTGGCGCTTTTGCCCAGCGCGGTTCTAAGGCAACCGCACTCTCAGCAAACACCCCCCTTCTACCGCCGCTGCCCCAGAAACAGCCGGGGACGGGCCGGGGAATCAGGTGTTGGATCTCGGTCTCCGCCCACTCCTCACTACTCCCCGCCCCCCGCCCCAAATCACTACTCTTGGGGGATAGGGGCGCTGCCTCCGGGTACCTGAATCCCTCTGCGTGGTGGCGCTGGGGCTGGGGGAGGAGGGCGGCGGCTCCTGATTCTGCCCTCGGACCCCCAGAGCCGGCTGCCCTTGCGTGACCGGACCCTTCGCCCCCCATGCCCTGCCTCCCACACGATGCCGAGCTGTCCACCCTGGTGGCTGCTACTGCTGCTCTCGCTGTGGGAGCCGCTGCTCCGGAGGGCGGAGGTGAGAACCCGAGGAGCCAAGGAGCTCAAGGCTTGGAGGGATGTCTGGGGCCGGCTTTTAAGGCTTATCCCACTGGGAAGATTGGTTTAAGACCTCCCCGCCTCCTTCCCGTAAATTTCCTGAAGGTTTTCAGTTTCCCACAGCAACTCCCCTGGTGGTTTCTAGGCACCCCTCAAGACTTAGAAGAGGTTTCTAAGCCACCCAAGACTCCTGAGCAAAACAGGACAGCCCCTCCAAGTCCCTCTAGGGTGTTTCTGGCCCTCAGGAACCACGCTGCCTGGGAGCAGGGGTCAGCGCGGGGCGGGATTGGGGGGTCCTCCCTTCTCTCTTTTTGTAGGCAGGCTCTGACGGGCCGACGGCGGGAGAGCTGTACCAGCGCTGGGAACGGTACCGCAGGGAGTGCCAGGCGACACTGGAGGCTGCGGCGCCCCCAGCAGGTGTTACAGGGGTGGAGATCTGGGGGCAAGAGAAGGGCTGGGGCTGAGAGGGGTGGGCTTGAGGCCGGCCTAGGACTGATCCGCGGGGCCTGAGAGAGAAGTCTGTGTTAAATGTGGGCGGCATGGGAGAGGCCCGAGATGAACCTTGAAAGGGGAGGGGTCTTGGGCGGGGCCTACACTAGGTGGGTGGGACCTAAAGTGGACCGCGAAGAGGGAGTTTGGGGTGGGGCCTAGGAAGGGCCTTGCAGAGTGGGAAGCATCTGCGGCGGGAACTTGCTTGGTGGGAGGAGCCCAGAGCAGGGCTCTGAAGGTGGGCGGGGCCTTGGGGTCTGGTGGGAGGAGCTGTGACGGAGCAGGGACCCGACCACTCCAGGTGGGCGGGGCTGGGGCAGGGCTTGTGTGTGGAAAGCGGAGAAGCATAGGACGAGAGGTACAGAAGGTCCACCTGACATCTGGCCCCCACGCCCACCCCAGGCCTCGCCTGTAACGGGTCCTTTGATATGTACGTCTGCTGGGACCACACTGCACCCAATGCCACTGCCCGTGCGTCCTGCCCCTGGTACCTGCCCTGGAACCGCCACGGTGAGCTGCCTCGTGGACACCGGGCCCTCCCCTGACACAAACAGCTCTCTTTTAACCCTGGCCCCAGACACCACTGCCCCGCAGCAATCCTGCTCCTCTTTGTCTGGCTGGGTGTCTCCTTCTGTCTGTCCACCCCTGGCTGGGTCACCACATAATGCCCCTTCTCCGTCTCTGTATCTCTCTGAGGACCACCAGGTTCTTATTTTCTCTCCTTTTCATGAGTCTGTTTCTGCACATCTTGGTCTTCCTTGCCTAATTAGCTGTGTGACCTAGGGTAGTTTATTTAATTTCTTTACGTCTCACTTTCCTAGTTTGTAAAATGATGTTTATGATAGTACCAAGTTCACAGGCTTGTTATGAATATTAAATTAATTGATACGTGTAAAATGCTACACAAGGGTTTATCATCATCATATCACTGGATCTCTCTCTGCCTTCGTCTCACAATTTGTCTTTCTGCCTCCATCTCTGTGCCTCTGATCCCCTCCCTTGTTTCCCCACAGTGGCTGCAGGCTTTGTCCTCCGCCATTGTGGCAGTGATGGCCAGTGGGGACCTTGGAGAGACCATTCTCAGTGTGAGAACCCAGAGAAGAATGGGGTTTTTCAGGTAAGAAGAGGTGAGGGATTCAGGGTAGGATGTCCAGACATAGGCAGAAAGCAGCCTCAGACAGAGCCTCAAACCCCTGGTACTGCACTGTTCAGGACTCTGGGTTCCAAGTGATAGAAATTCAGCTCCTTGTTTTTTTGTTTTGTTTTGTTTTGTTTTGTTTTTTTGCGGTACGCAGGCCTCTCACTGTTGTGGCCTCTCCCATTGTGGAGCACAGGCTCCAGACGCGCAGGCTCAGCGGCCATGGCTCACGGGCCTAGCCACTCCGCGGCATGTGGGATCTTCCCGGACCGGGAAACGAACCCATGTCCCCTGCATCGGCAGGCGGACTCTCAACCACTGCGCCACCAGGGGAGCCCCAGCTCCTTGTTTGAAGGAGAAAGAAAAAGAAATATATTGGCTTCTGTGATTGAAAAGTATAAGGCTACAGCTTCAGGCACAGCTGGATCTGGGTGCTAAAATGATGTGGTTGGGAATCTCACCATACTGTTCCTTTGTTTTTCTGTATGATGGTGTCCTCTTTTCTGTGGGGTGGAAAAGGTGGCTCTCACTGGCATCAGGCTCACATTCCACCTACCAAGCAACAATGTAGGAAGACTGAGTTTTTTTCTCAATAGCTCTAACTTTATGTCCCAGGACTGACTGTCATTGGCCTGATTTGGGTCATATAACTGCCCTCGAGACTAATCATTGTGTGAGTGTGTGTGTGTGTGTGTGTGTGTGTGTGTGTGTGTGTGTGTGTGTGAGTGATGTAGTGTTAGATAGAATGGTTTGATTGGCTGGTCACATGCCCAGACTTGGAGTTGAGGGGCAGAGTGCCCCACTCAGACAATGGTAGGTGGATCCCCAAAAGAACACTGGGGTGTGGGGTAGGAACAAAGAGCAGATATCTCTCCAGCACCTTTATGGGCCCAGGGGAAGAACTGAGCTCTATTTCTGTGTCCTCTTGCCCCACCCCCAGGACCAAAGGCTGAGTTTGGAGCGGCTGCAGGTTGTGTACACCGTGGGCTACTCCCTGTCCCTTGCCACACTGCTGCTCGCCTTGCTCATCTTGAGTTTCTTCAGGTGGGACCCCCAGCCCTGAGCGGAGGCAGCAGAGACTGGGCTTCAGTTTTCCCAGTAAGATGGGGTAGTCAGGCTCCACCGGCAACAAGCATTCAATGGTGGTTCTGTGGGAAGGGCTGGGGGGTAGTTTAAGGGACTCTGTGTGGCCAAGGCCAGGTCCCCACACTGCCTTCCAAATCCCCCAGGCGGCTGCGCTGCACTCGCAACTACATCCACATCAACCTGTTCACGTCTTTCATGCTGCGGGCAGCAGCCATCCTCACCCGAGACCGTCTGCTTCCTCCACCTGGCCCCTACCCTGGGGATCAGGCTCCTATCCTGTGGAACCGGGTGAGCACCGTCTCTCTCTTTCTCAAATTGGGATTCTCTCTCCTCTGGTGAGGCCAGAGGGTTCCCATTCCATTTACTACCTCCTACCCTATCGACAGTTAATCTCTCTTGACCCTTCCAACACAATTGGAGAGGGACCCTCCCAACTCGGCCTCCCCCATCATTGAACTCTCCCACCCCATCACCTCCTCTATTGGAATTTTCCATTCCCGTTCTCTCAGTATCTCACCCATCGTTGGACTTTCGCACCAATGAGAGAATCCCCTGCTAGAGGTGAGACGGTGGCAGGATGGGAGAAACTAACTAGTGGGGGGATTTGGTAGATACCAATTTTTTCCTGAGAGACAAGGTGGGAGAGACTAAAGTCTAGGGACAGCGGGGAGAAAACCTATTAAGTTGGGCCATACCAATCGTTAAAAAGCCAAGGGGTGGGAGAGTCCATATGCTGGCGGGACATGAAAGAAAACTTTTGAGAGGTGGAGTAGTTGAGTGGAATTCTTAGAAGGAGATGGGGTGGGAGAGGCCATATTTGGGGGGATCTGGGGGGAACTCTGATAGCCAGATGTAAGATACCAATTGTTAAAGAGGTTAGAGTGGGGGAGTTCA
>NW_006786304.1:1418564-1420915 GCF_000442215.2 Lipotes vexillifer | reverse complement strand
GAAAGAGAATAGAGGGCGATAGAAACCAAAACTACATCATCCTTTGGTGATATAGAAAGAGAGAATATTTGATGTCAAGAGACGACAAGAGATGGGGGTGGAGGGGGCCCTGACTGCCCCCTTCTCTTGTCTGGCCATCCCCTAGGCCCCAGCTGCCTGTCGCACGGCCCAGATCTTGACCCAGTACTGCGTGGGTGCCAACTACACGTGGCTGCTGGTGGAGGGCATCTACCTGCACAGCCTCCTGGTGCTTGTGGGAGGCTCCGAGGAGGGCCACTTCCGCTGCTACATGCTCCTCGGCTGGGGTGAGCCCCGACCCTGTCCCCTGCCCAGCCCAGCGCGCCTCCCCTCTCCCCAGCTACCCTGCTGGTCTACCTCAGGGGGTCTCCTCTCCTCTCTAGGCTTCTGCCTCCCCTTCCCGGCGGGGGAATTCCTCGGGTCTTGGGCCTGGCGGGGCCCGTGCGCGCTCTGACAGCTGCGGCGGGGTGGGGGGCGGGGGTTGGGTCTGCACAGGGGCCCCCGCGCTTTTCGTCATTCCTTGGGTGATCTTCAGGTACCTGTACGAGAACACGCAGTGAGTCGCGGGTCTGGGGCGGGGCTTGGGAGGTGGGCGGAGCTTTGAGGGACGCGGGAGGGGTGCGATGGAAACGTGGGGAGGTTCTAATTGCACCTAGGGACCTGGGTGGGTTCTAAAGGAACAGGTCGCTTAGAAAGTTGGGTTCCAGGACTACGGGAAGGGGAGGGATGAGGGCTGGGCCTAAATAGTAGCGGGCGGGGCTTTAAGGAAATGTGGGTGTGGCGTTAAGGAAGGTGGGCGGGGCCTGGGGAGTTAAAGTGCTTAATTCAGCGAGCCTAAGGTTTTCTGTCCCTTAGCTCTACTCCCCCTCCTCCAGGTGTTGGGAGCGGAACGATATCAAGGGCATTTGGTGGATTATAAGGACCCCTATCCTGCTAACCATCTTGGTACGGCCGGCCCCACCTCTTTCAGGCTGGTCTCAGGGATTTCCTATCCTGGGAAGCCGGGGCGGTGGCGGGTAGGGCTGAGAGGGAGGAACTGGCTCCGTCTCTCTCTCTCTCCCCACGCAGATTAATTTTCTCATCTTTATCCGCATCCTTGGCATCCTCGCGTCAAAGCTGAGGACACAACAGATGCGCTGCCCAGACTACCGACTGAGGTGAAGGAGGGCGGTGGGGATGGAGGGGAAGGTGGCTGGGTGTAAGATGGGGGACCCGGGGCCGTGGGACCACTGCCACCCTCTACCCCCAGGCTGGCTCGCTCCACGCTGACGCTGGTGCCCCTGCTGGGCGTCCACGAGGTGGTGTTTGCTCCCGTGACTGAGGAACAGGCCCGGGGTGCCCTGCGCTTGGCCAAGCTCAGCTTTGAGATCTTCCTCAGTTCTTTCCAGGTGCTTAAGCAGGGTGCAGGAGCTACACCCTTTGACTTGGGGCCCTCCTACTCAGAGGGGCACGAGGGTTACAATTATCCTCTGGCGCGGCCACAGAATGGGGTGTGAAGATGGGATTTTGTTAATTCATTCTACACAAAATACTGAGCTAGCGCCGTCCCCGGGCTGGGGAAGCAGCAGAGAGGAGACAGGAGACCAGGCAGCCCCAGCAGTACTGCCTCCCGGTTAAGATAGAGGGCTTTGAGGCCAGCCAGGGCTGGGGCCAAATTTGGGTTGTCACTCCCAGCTCTGTGGCCTTCACCTCAGGGCCAGGGCAAGGGTGAGGCATCTGAAGTACCTAAAGCGCAAATTTTAAGGAAGTGCTCCCTGAAGTTGAAGGCCCACCCTGCCCGTGCTTGCCCTACCCTAGCCTCCACCCTGCTTTTTACCTTGTTGGGCCTCAGTTTTCTCATCTCCAAAGTGGGGACAATACTTGTCTCATTTCATAAGGCTGTTCATTCATTACATTCAGCAAAACTTTATTGAACACTTACTATGTACCAAGCACTCTTCCAGGCTTACTATGGGGATACAGCCAAGAACCAAATGGTACCTGCCCTCTAGTGGGAGAGACAGATGCTAAAGATGCTATATAAGTAAAATATACAGAATGTCAGATGGTGAGACGTGCCTAAAGGAGGGGGGAAGAAAGCAAGAAAACAGAGATGAGGAGCCAACAAAGAAGGATGGGGTTATAGACAGGGGGTCAGGGAAGGCCTCGCTGAAAAGACACTGGAAGCAGAGACCCAAAGATGAGGGAACAAGCCAGGAAGATATTTGGGGGAAATGTTCCAGAACGAGAAATGCGAAGTGCAAGGTGGTCTCTGAGGTGGGAGAGAGTACCCGTCATGATGGAAGAAGGTCAGCATGCCTCAGCAGGGGGAGCCAGCGAGAGCAAGCGGGGGG
>NW_006786304.1:1415457-1418499 GCF_000442215.2 Lipotes vexillifer | reverse complement strand
GGGGGGATAGGACAGAGGTGAGATACCTGGGCAGATCCTTGAGCCAAACGAGGACTTTGGCTTTTCCTCTGAGTGAGGTGGGAGCCAGGAGAGCAGAGGGACGTGATCAGAGTTAGATATTAAAAGGATCGTGGAAAGTGATAAGAAATACCTTAATAATTACACATAAAATAATTGTCTTGCATTAATATATCAATTACTTTCTTAATTATAAATATACTTCATATTTATTTAAATTTATATTTAAAATATGTATAAATTTATATAACTATAAAACCAATTCTTTATTAAAGTTTATAAATAGGGAATTCCCTGGCGGTCCAGTGGTTAGGACTCCGTGCCTTCACTGATGAGGGCCTGGGTTTGATCCCTGGTTGGGGAACTAAGATCCCGCAAGCCGCACAGTGTGGCTAAATAAATAAATAAATAAAATCATGTAGTAAGTTATGATAAAATTCAGAAAAAGGTTTAACTATGTGCCACGCACTACAGCTTCTTGCATATTAATAATACCTCAATTCTCACGACCACCACCGTATTATTACTCCATTTTCCAGATGAAGAAACTGAGTTACAGAGGGGTTAAGCAGCTTACCTAAGCGGGGAAGAAAGTGGGGAAGCGGTGATCACAACCAAGCAGGCTACCTCCGGGGTCACTTGTCCTTAACCTCCAGCCCTGATTGATCAGCAAACTGGCGAGGGCAAGGGGGGATTCGGGAGCCAGGGAGAAGGTGACTGCAATAGTGTACGACCAGGGTGGCGGCAGGCGAGGTGGTTTGGGACCTGGAAGGGGTCAGAGCTCGTTAAGGGGTGTTTATAACCCTGCCCCCGCCCCCAATTTAACACCGCACCTTCTCTGGCAGGGCTTTCTGGTCAGCGTCCTCTACTGCTTCATCAACAAGGAGGTAGGGAGAGCCCCGGCCCGCCGCCCACGCCCTCTGCCGGCCGCGCAGCGAATGGCGCGGCCCGCGCCGCCTCTGAGCGCTGTCCCGTTGCAGGTGCAGTCGGAGATCCGGCGGGGCTGGCACCGCTGCCGCCTGCGCCACAGACTCGGCGAAGAGCCGTGCCAACCACCCGAGCGCGCCTTCCGGACCCTGCCCTCGGGTTCCGGCCCTGGCCAGGTCGCCGCCGGCCGCGCTCTGTGCTCGAGGACACTCCCAGGTCCTGGGGGTGAGGCCAGCCATGTCTTAGAAAGTTACTGCTAGGCAGCGGGATTCTTGGGTCCATTCAGTTAGCACGTATTTATTGAGCGCTTGCTGTGTACCAGGCCTGGTGTGGAGAGCGCTGGGGAAATGGGGCGGCGCGGGGGCGGGGGGCGGAGGGGAAGGAAACAGAAGACAAGGTCCCTATTCTAGAAATCACAACTGAGTGGGGAAACAGACCGTGAGGATAAACCAAGTTACATATACGCTGTGGAACAGCTTATAAAGAAAAGTTAGAAGGGGGCCTAGTGTGGTCTGGGGCATCTCTGAGGAAGTGACATTTAAGCCCTGCCTGAAAGAGGTGAAGGAGACACCTTTGGAAAGAATTGGCGGCGAGATTCTAGGCAGAAGGAAGCGCATCTGCGAAAGCCCTGGGGCGGGAAGGAGCCTGGCGGTGTCTGAGGAACAGAGAGGAGGCCTGCGTGTCTGGAGTGGGGTGAGTCAGAGCCAACAGATGGAGAGAGAAGTGGGAGGGGGCAAAAGAGTGGGAATTTTATTTCAGGTGCACTGAAGGTTCTTTGGAGTGGCTCCTAATGGAGTGGGCTAAGTTTTTTAAACAGATCTCTCTGTCTGCCCTCTGGGGCAACAGATTATTAGGGGCAAGGGTGGCAGCTGGGAGCCCAGGAAGGAGGCTAATGCAGGTGGGAGGTGATGTTGGCTGGACCAGAGTGGTGGCCACATAGGGTGTGAAACAGTTAGATTCTAGAGCTGTTTTAAAGGTAGAACTGAGAGGATTTGCCGAGGAAGGAGAGAAGCCAGGGAAGACTTCTCGTTTGGGGCTGGAGAGAGGAAAGAGGGAGATGGGGTTCAGGGTGGGGAGAACCAATAGTGCTCTTTGGACATGTTAAGCTGGGAATAAGGGTCTGGAGCTCACAGGAGAGGTCAGAGTGAGAGACACAAATGTGAGTGGCACTGGGGTCCAGAGAGGAGGATTCTGTGTGTAGATATCAACATGGGCAATTCAGGGCAGGTGTCAGAGCTGAAACCTACGTCCAGGAAGGCCAAGACCACTGCTAGCTGGAGAGTGTGAACACACATGCACGCCCTTCTTGGTGGCTCCTGGGAACTAGGGGAATTAGGAGGAAAGCCAGCAGTCTCACTGTGGCTGGACCACCTGTACACATGCAAGACCCTCACTCCTAATTCCCTCCCCGACATAGACACACACTTAGATTCAGTTAGTACCTGGGTGTTGTCCATTCTTTTCCTTGGGGCCCCCAGCTCCCTGGACAGATATGGCCCATAGTCGCTGAACTGAGTTCTTTCAAGCATGTGGTCCTGCTGGGCCCCTCTTGTGGGTTCTGGGAAGGTGGGGGCCCTAGGGCTGGGCCCTTGTAAATAAAGCATGAGAAACAGTTGTTTTTTGTGGGGATGGGGGGTGGGAAAATCTTCTTGGCCAGGCCATAAGGGAAATGACAGAGGCGGGCTGTGTGGCCGGATGCCGGTGGTGGCCTTGCACCCTCTGGAGAGCAGTACTGCTCAACTTCAGCCACGTGTTGCCAAGAGATCTTGGACACCATGCTGCCACCGTCCTTCATGCCTAAGAGAACGTTCCCAGCTGGGAACGTTCATGTGATCTCCTGTTATTTAAACTATATACAATGTGTACGATTAAAAATTGTGTGTGGGGCCTCCCTGGTGGCGCAGTGGTTGAGAGTCCGCCTGCCGATGCAGGGGATACGGGTTCGTGCCCCGGTCTGGGAGGATCCCACGTGCCGCGTAGCGGCTGGGCCTGTGAGCCGCGTAGCGGCTGGGCCTGTGAGCCGTGGCCGCTGAGCTCGCGCGTCCGGCAACGGGAGAGGCCACGACAGTGAGAGGCCCACATATCGCAAAAAAAAAA
>NW_006786304.1:1405737-1415420 GCF_000442215.2 Lipotes vexillifer | reverse complement strand
ATTGTGTGTGTGCCAAACATTTTCTGAGAGCTGCTTCTCCAGAAAGGTGGTGTAGGAATAATAAAGCTGCAGGAAACGGCCTAGTTCAAATCTTAGTTTTTGGCTACTGATTAGCTGTGTGACTTGGGGAAAATTCCTAACCTCTCTGTGCCTAAGTTTCACTTCTGGAAAATGGGAATAATGATGGTACCAACATCCTAGGGTTGCCTGAGATTTCAATGAGTAACTCTTAGGATACTGCCTGGTGCATGGAGCACACTTGGCCAGTTTGCCTAGTGCTTTTCCTGCAACCTCTGTTTTCACTTTCACTCACCATAACGGAAGAGGGGATTAGAGGCCATTTGGGCAATGGGTTGGGTAAAGAGATGAGGAAATTCAGATTGATGCCAGCCAGGGGTGTCCTAGGCTAGAATCTTTGCTGCCAGCCTGCAAGGCAGGGAAAAGAATTCCTATTTCCCGGGGAGAACAGGAGGGATGTGGGGCAGGGATTCGAACTGTGACCCTGGGGCTTGTGCTGTCCCAGCTCCTGCACAAGAACCAAATCCTGGGGGTAAAGTTTCCTGCGGCAGCATCATTCCCCACACTGTTATGGCTCCATCCTGCTCCCTGACAGTCATGAGGGCCTGGCTCTCTGGGTTTGAACTTGGCTCCATTGTTTCCTGAGTGATCCTGGGCAAGTCGCTTACCTTCTCTGGGCCTCGACTGTCTCATCTGTAAAATGGGGTGCTTCTAGCATCTATCCCCCAGATGATTGTTCAAATTAGATGTGAACCACTCAGTAAACATGAGCCTTTATAACCTCATAGCCATTGCCTTGCATGTGTCAGGCCTTCTCCTGCTGCAGGGTCCTCAGCTCTGTTGCTAACAGGATCATGGCTGCGCCTTCCACAGCTCAGTGTGTCAGACAACTCATTCGACCCTGACCTCAGACTTGCGAACTGCACCAGCCTGGCACCTGGCCCTATCTGGAGAACACAGACAGAGATGCAGAGACAGAACACAGAGAGAGCTGGAGGGTGGGGGGGTGGGGGGTAGCATGATGTGTGTGCGTCAGAGCAAGACACGGATTTCTCTTAATCCACCCACAATAAGTAAGGTCCCCCTTTCCCACCTCTATCTCCCTACATTTGTCAGAGATTCTCTCAAGGGTAGTTAAGCTGTGATTTGAGGGCAGCAGAGGTCAGGGGCTAGGCCACAGGGTCAGGTGCAGGGTGGGTTTGAATGGCGGCATCACCACTTTCTGGCTGGATACCCCTGGGGAGGCGCCATCACCTCTTTGTGCCCCAGTCCCCGCCTCCGGAACTGGAAGTAATAAATCACAGTGCCTGCTCAGAATTGTTAGGAAGTCTGAACAGCACAGAGTGTAGGGCCTGGCAACCGCACAGGTCAGATGTCAGCTACAAATGCTGTTGGTATTGAGTACTAACTGCTTTAACTGCAGCTCTTTCTCCTGTCAGTGAGGGCATCCTGGGGGCTCTTCTGGGCACGGCTGTGTCCCCGGCATTGCAACACAGGGCTGGGCACAGAGCAGGCACTTGGGGGAATGTCTGACTGAACAAATGGAAAAAAAAAAAAAGACTGAAAGAAATTTTGAGTGAGACCGACTTACTGAGAGGTGGGGAGAAGGAAGAGAAAGAGAAAGTGACGAGAAGCTAGAACAAATTAAAGCACAAAAGGCAGCAAAAGCTCCCTCTGCCCAACCAATTCACTTCACAGAAGGGGAAAGTCAGGCCTGGAAGGGGCAGAGACCAGGCCTCTTCACCTGCTCAGAGAGGTCCCAATCCTCGTGCTTGGCCCCATGCCTGGCTGCCCCCCTCCTGGGTCTGCCCCACTCTAGGCCCTGTGAACAGACAGAGGGCACTAGAAAAAACACATGACTTTATTATTCCCAGCACAAAGGGCAGGTCTTTGCAAAACGAGGGGGTAAGTTCTGACGGCAGGGAGGAGGCCCCTACTTGCCGGCGATGAGCGGGTTCCGCAGGACCACAATGACCGAGTCCCCGCGCAGGAACATTTTTGAGATGTAGCGGTCCTTGTTGACTGGCTTGGACTTCTTCTTGCCCTTGCCACTCTTGGGGACTTCGGTCCACATCTCCTTCACGTTCTCCAGCACCATGTTGCAGTGCCTGGTGGGCAGAAGGAGGCATCAGGAATGAGAGGGAGCCTCCTGATCCCCTCCTCTGTGCAGCACTGCCTCTTCCTCCATCAGCGTGGCATGGGGGAAGGTGCAGGCCCGGGACCAGGATGGCCAGGGCTCCAAGGCCACCGCTGCAAGTCCTCAGCTTGAAGCTTGGGCAAAGGACTTCACTCCTCTGTGCCTCAGTTTCCTCCTCTCTATAATGGAGACATTCATGGTGCCTATCTCCTAGGGCTGTTGTGAAGATTAAATGAATCAATACAGTATTCTTGTTAAGTACTTAGAACAGGGCCTGGCACAGGATAAAGGCAAATGAAATGGTGCTGCTTGTGTTTTTTAACTCCGAGTACTTCTGGTGGCATAAGCAAAGGTACAACTTCTCTTTGGAGAACCAGAGGTCCCTGGGGCCTGAGGCTGGTACGTGACGCCTCCACTCCAGTCCTGCTTTCTGTCCCTGTCCTCAGGGTGCTGGGTGGGCACGTGTGACGACAGTATGGATTAGCTCAGTCAACAAATGCTTGCAATGAATACAGCAATGAATAAAAGAGATAATATCCCTGCCCTCATGGGGTCTGCAGTCTAGTGAGGGGAGAAGAACACTAAACAAGTAAACAAAGACACCTGTAATATACTGTCAGGTGGTAGCAAGTGCTATGAAGAAAAATTAAAGCAAGGTAAAGGGATAGGAGGATACAGGGAAATATTATCAAGCATAAGAAAGACAAGGGGGCTTCCCTGGTGGCGCAGTGGTTAAGAATCCACCTGCCAATGCAGGGGACATGGGTTTGAGCCATGGTCCGGGAAGATCCCACATGTCACGGAGCAACTAAGCCTGGGCGCCATAACTACTGAAGCCTCCGTGCCTAGAGCCCATGCTCCGCAACAAGAGAAGGCACTGCAGTGAGAAGCCCACGCAGCGCAATGCAGAGTAGCAACAAAGACCCAACGCAGCCAAAAATAATAAATAAAATAAGTAAATTTATAAAAAAAAAAAAAGAAAGACAAGGAAGCTCGTGAGGAGCACATGAGGAAGCTCTGTGCCTTGCTATGCAGTAACCTCCAGGAGATACTGCCCAGTGAAAAAGGCAAGGGAGGGAACAGGATGCATGGAAAGCAACCTTCTGTAGGAAAAAAGTGGGTAGGAAAAACATACATTCCACCACCTGGTTGTGCCAATACTAAATCCTTGAAATACACCTAAAGACTGGTGGCAGTGGGGTGACCTAGGTAGACTGGAGACAAACCAGATGGAAACTTTTCATTGGACTGTTATTACTGTTTGGGAAATCATGTGAATATATTACCAATTCAGAGAAAATAAGTTAAAAAAAGGAAGTAGCATACCAATATGGGAACATTTCCAAGGTATATTGTTAAGTGAAAAAACCAAGGTCTAAAACGGCGTGGCATGCCATTAGTAAATAAAAATAAATATAAATAAAAATAAATAAAAAGCACTCTCCTGTATCTACATGTATGATGTTCTGTGCAAGTAATCCTCCTGGAGGAGACCTGAGAAATTAGCCATGATGGGGTCCCCAGGGAGGGCAACTGGGGCATGGAGAGGGAAGACTTGCTCTTCATTGGGTGCCTTTTTTATTTTTCAAATTTTGCATCCATCGCTCACTCAAGAAAGTAACATAATTAAGTAAATAAAGTGGTTAAGAATGCCCTAGCTAACTTGCAGTGATGTCCTCAGACCACTGATTTGTGTGAAAAAAACAAGATGCAACAGAGCACACGGATGATTCTATCTTAAAAACAATATTATGACAGATCAATTATGCCTCAATAAAGCTGTTAACTACCACCACAAGGGAGTCTCTGGGTGAATCAAACATGGCAGGACACATACTAGGGTGGTAGGCTGGGTGGGGAGAGGGATGAGAAGATGATATGGGGGCAGAGGAGGAAGCTAGGGGGAAAGTAAAGAGTCAAGTTAAAAAATTATATATATGTATATATATCCACCACCTATTGAGCACTTACCATATAGGCACTCACCAGGCCCCTTTAAGCACTTTCTAAGCATTAACCCATCAATCCTCCCTGCATCTCACCCCCAGGACATAAACACTGACTGGTTTACTAGTTCTCTCCAGCTTCTAGAGCAGGAAACTGAGCATAGTGGGATGAAGTGACTCACCCAAGGTCACAGAGTCTGGAAGTGGCAGAGCCTGTGTTCGAATCCAGACCTATCTGCCTCCTGTACCCAGCACTTCCTGTTGTTCTCATTCTCATTTTTTTTTTTTTTTGCAGTACGCGGGCCTCTCACTGTTGTGGCCTCTCCCGTGGCGGAGCACAGGCTCCGGACGCGCAGGCCCAGCAGCCATGGCTTACGGGCCCAGCCACTCCGCGGCACGGGGGATCCTCCTGGACCGGGGCACGAACCTGTGTCCCCTGTATCAGCAGGTGGGCTCCCAACCACTGCGCCACCAGGGAAGCCCTCTCATTCTCATTTTACTCAAGGGGAAACTAAGGCTGAGTGAAAGACTTGTTCATGGTCACATAAAAGCTAGTGGCAAAAGCATTCCAGGAGTAAGTTTCATCACACCACTGTGAGGAAAGCACTTCCCAAATGCTAACTAAAGGCTGCATGTCATATGTTTACTGAGCATTTATTATGTGTTAGGTACTGAGCCAAGTGCTCTTCATACATAATATCATTTAAGCCTCACAAATGTTCTGAGGGATATTATTATGATGCATATTTCACAGATAAGGAAACTGAGGCCCAGAGAGGAAAAATCATTTGCTGCTCCCTATGGCTGAAACACTCAGACCCTAGCTTGCACCTTCATTTTATTGGTATCTGTCCACCGTTGCCCCTTCCTTTGAGGCCTCCCATATTACCTACCTAAGACAGCACCCCCTTCCCAGTACTTCAAACTCTTACCTGGCTTTACTTTTCTGCATAGAATTTATCATCACTTGTCTTTACGACATTATTTACATGTTTGCTGTCGGCTTCCCTGCCTACAGCATAAGCTCCCTGAGTATAGGAACCATGTTTGTTTCCATCATTGCTGTATCTCTGGAGCCTAAAACAGTACCTGACCCAGGTGGACACTCTCATTATGCAATAACTGCAAAAAAACTGATTAAGAGCTCTGGGTGCCAAATGCTCGACTCACTACACTTCACATATATTAAGTGATTGAATCTTTGCAACCACCATGATTACTGCCACTGTACGGACAAGATAAAGTCACTTGCCAAAGGTCACATGGCTGTTAAGAGGCAGAGCTGGGCATGAATCCAGGAAGACTGGCTCCCAAGTACATGACCATAACCACTGTGATTCACAGCTGGAGGGACAACGATAGACCACCACATCTTGAGGTCCTGAGATGCTTCTGCCCTGGGCTTCGGACTGGAGCTGGGACTGCTTCTCCAGGCCTGGAAAGAACACCTCCCCAGACCCAGGCGTTTTACCTGTCGAAGGCCTTCACACGGCCCAGGAGCTTCTTGTTGTTGCGGCAGTTGATGAGCACTTGGGTGTTGTTCTTGACCGACTGGGTGAGCACGGAGAGTGGCCCTGTGTTAAACTCCTCCTCCTCCCGCTTCTGCAGCTCCTCCGGGGTCATCTCACTCTTGGGCTTGTTGAGGAGGCTCCTAAGTGGGCAAGTATGGAACCCATAGGTGAGAGGGCCCAGAGCTGGAGCCTGGGTGGTCATGGCCTCTGGCTCGGTGTCTCCCTCACACACCCACCCTCCTGCTCGGTCCTCTCTTGGCATCACTGCTTGGATGCTTAACAGACATTTCCACCCTTCACTTCCTAGGCTGAACTCCAGATCCCCCAATACCCCCAACTTATACTATACTATCCACAGCCTTCCTCATCTCCATCAATGGCAACTCCATCCTTCTAGTTCTTTAAGCAAAAACTCTTAATGTCAACTTGACTCTTCTTTCCTTCTCCCACATCCTATATTAAATCTGTCAGCAAATCCTGTCATCTGCCGCTAAAATATATCGGAATCTGTCCATTTCTTACCATGGCTTAAACCTCCATCATCTCTCTCCTACTGGTCTTGCTGCCTCCATCCACGCTCCCCAACAGTTTGCTCTCCACAAAGCAGTCTCGGGGATGGTGCCAAAACTCAAGTCATATATCATCTCACTCTTCAAAACCCTCTCATGGGCTTCCCTGGTGGCACAGTGGTTAAGAATCACCTGCCAATGCAGGGGACACAGGTTCGAGCCCTGGTCTGGGAAGATCCCACATGCAGTGGAACTAAGCCCGTGCACCACAACTACTGAGCCTACGCTCTAGAGCCCGCGAGCCACAACTACTGAAGCCCGCACGCCTAGAGCCCGTGCTCCGCAACAAGAGAAGCCACCGCAATGAGAAGCCCGCGCACCACAACGAAGAGTAGCCCTCGCTCGCCACAACTAGAGAAAAGCCTGCGCGCAGCAACGAAGACCCAACGCAGCCAAAAATAAATAAATAAAAATAGATACATTTATATTAAAAAATAGATATTAGGCAAACTTTCTTCTTGAGTCCCTGCATTTGCTTTTCCCTCTTCCTGGATACCTCCCCAGATATCTCTGTGGTACACTCTCTTTCTTCAGGTTTTTACTCAAGTGTCACCTCCTTTATGTGTCCTGTCTCTCAAAACTGGCGTTCCACATTGTTTCACCCTGCTCTACTGTTTCTTTATTCATAGTCCCGGTCACCTAACACACCACATACTTTACCTGTTTATTACCATTACGTTTACTGCCTGCCTCTTCCCATCCCATAAGATGCAGAAGGGGATTTTCTTCCTTGGGGGAGTGGGGTAATTTACTGATAGAGCCTATGGGTCTAAAGCAGCCTGATATAGGAGCACTCAATAAATAATTGTTGAATGAATACGTAAGGAAAATCATTCCCGTAACTCGTTATCCGTAAAAATCGAGAATGTAGTTGGAAAGCCAACCGTCTCCAGCTCAAATTTTCCGTATAAACCCCTTATCTAAGATCGCTTTTCCTACAAGTCCGTACTCCCCTCTTCCAGGTTCTTTATTCGTAAAAGCGCTTCCCCTTAAAATTCATTTCAGTAAGATTCATTATTTGGGAAAGCCCAGCCCGTTATCAGATAAAGCTGTCCCTCCTCCCGAAGTCAGAATCCGTCAAAGGCCCCACGTCCGTTCTCAAACGCATCAGTAGAAAAGTACGCCACTTTACCCCTAAAATGTTTGCCTCCGCCCCCGGCTCTGCCCATCCCCTTCCACCGGTAAGTGGCCAAATATACACCCTCAACCCCACTCCCGCCACCTAAGCCTAGCCCGGCCTCACATGTTGGCGATGGTGGTGGCCGCACTCTCAATTCACTACCGTCTCCGCGTTGCCTCAGCCTTCCGCAGAGAGCGCGATAGAGGCGGGACTTCCTCTTCCTGCGGCCCACTTCCGTGGGCGCCTGCGCAAACCCAACCAGCGGATGGGGGCGTGGCCAGTTGCCATAGCGATTTCCACCAGCCCTTCGCGGCTGTGGGATAAAAGCTTCACATGGTGATTCCCGGCCATTCAGGACAGTACGGGGCGGATGTTCACGACAGTGGAGAGGAAAAGAAATCGGGACTGATTCAAACCATTTTGTTGTAGAACCGCACAGGTTGAAGGAAGGAAAGGACAAGCTATTTCCACATGCCCGCCCGCCCTGCCTTTGGGGGAGCGACCTCCGCGAAGCCAATCCGTTCCTCGCTTCCGGGATGGACACCTCCTCTTTTCCTTCGGGGATCGTTTATTTAAGTGTCTATTGATCTTTTGACTAGGGGTAACCAATCCTTTGCCTACATCCGGGAGGGGCGTGGACCTGCGCCCGGCAGGTCGAATGTTTTCCATGATCAAACGCTTCTCATTGGCTTCCCCTCCTCCGTTGAGGCGGTGCCTACCTCTTTCGCGCTCCCTTTTGGGTTGTGCAACCCTCAGGGGAACCAACCCCCAAAGCTCGGGGAGACAGGGAGGCGTGTCCTCAGAACGAAAGTCCCATTGGCTTTACTGCCCGCGGAAGTGTGGGATGGTGCAGCCGCTCTTGTTGCTCATTGGTCCCGTGATTCCACGGGGTGGGACTTGGCTGGGCCTAAACTCTATCCGCTGTCCCAGACCGGTTTCAGGGCAAAGCTGCCATGCGTTCCGGGGGCCGCGGGCGGCCCCGGCTACGGCTCGGGGAACGCGGCCTTTTGGAGCCACCCTCACCGCCCAAGCGCCGCCTGCTACCTCGGGCGCAGCTGTTGCCTCTGCTGCTGCTGGCGCTGGCGGTGGCCTCGGTGTTATACACCAGTTGGAGCGGCTGGCACCGCCAGACTGAGGAGCTGCCGCTAGGCCGGGAGCTGCGGGTGAGGCTGGGACGGGACGCGGGCACTGCGAGAGCCCTTATTCCCCGCCTCCCCTTCTCCGAGGTTTCAGGTTGACGTGACTTTATCGTATTGCCCTAGCTGCAGGTGCTGCCGTCTCCGTCTTTAGAGCACATGCCTCTTTCCAACGGAATGAGGCTTCGGGCTTGTTCTGTAATAGCGGTTACCCCGTAAGAGGAAGGGTCTGGAGGAGTAACACTGGGAGTTCTGGGTTCTAATCCTAAAGTCATTTATTTAGAAGAGTCCCTTACTCTCGCTAGGCCTCGATTTCCCCCATCAAGATGGGGCTGGGCTGGGCCGGATGGGCTTGGGGGGACTTTCCCGAGTCTAGGATTTATCCTAGAAACCTCCGATGCTGGAGGCTGCGATTAGGAAGAGGAACTGGGGCTTCTTAGGGACGACAGCTCCCAGGGTAGGGTTGGAATGAGTGCTGCTTTCACGCTCTGCTCTTCTCTTCCCCACCTCCTTCCCAAGGGCCCGTCTATCGGGAGTCTCCCCGAAGCCGGGGTACGGAGGGTGGTGGGGCAACTGGACCCTCACCGTCTGTGGAACAATTATCTGCGCCCCCTGCTGGTTGTGCGGACCCCCGGCAGCCCCGGCAATCTCCAAGTCAGAAAGGTAAGGGGCCCCACCTCCAACCCCTGACCCCGCAGCCCACCAAGGAAATAGGTATTCTGCCCAAGTGGCAGAGCTAGGGCTCTGGCTGGGCGTAATCTGACTCTAGAGTCCTATCCTGCTAACCACCAGACCACTGCCCTCTTTACTGCCCCCACCAAAATCTTACTATATGCTAAGCATCAGCAACAACCGGATAAGGTGGGCACCAATCTGATCTTCATTGTGTAGATGGGGAAACTGAGGCGCAGAATAGTTAGGCATTTTGCCCAAATCCCACAGCTAATGAATGATATACCTAGGGTTTCAACCCAAATGGGTTGGCAACAGAGCCGGTGTGGTAACATCTCTACATTGCCTCTCAGAAATCTGATCTTCATTGTGTAGATGGGGAAACTGAGGCGCAGAATAGTTAGGCATTTTGCCCAAATCCCACAGCTAATGAATGATATACCTAGGGTTTCAACCCAAATGGGTTGGCAACAGAGCCGGTGTGGTAACATCTCTACATTGCCTCTCAGAAAGTCTTGAGAGTCGGGCTTCCCTGGTGGCGCAGTGGTTGAGAGTCCGCCTGCCGATGCAGGGG
>NW_006786304.1:1395466-1403716 GCF_000442215.2 Lipotes vexillifer | reverse complement strand
CGGTCCGGGAAGATCCCACATGCCACGGAGCGGCTGGGCCCGTGAGCCATGGCTGCTGAGACTGCGTGTCCAGAGCCTGTGCTCTGCAATGGGAGAGGCCACAACAGTGGGGGCCCGGGTACCAAAAAAAAAAAAAAAAAAAAAAATATATATATATATATATGTATATATGTATAAAAAAAAAAGAAAGTATTGAGAGTTATTTGAACACTGCCTGAGTTCAATTCCACATCAGCCACTTGGAGTGTGACCTTGAACTAGTTTCTTAACTTCTCTGTGCCTCAGTTGCCTCATCTGCAAAATGGAACCATTGACAGTCCCCACTCCACAGGGCTCCTAGAACAAGGGCTTGGCACAGAGTGTGTGCTATGGAAGGGTGAGCTGTGATTAGTCTTGGCATCAAGAGACAGGGTCACTCCACGCCTGGCACTTAGTAGGTACTCAACAGAAGTGTATCAAGGGAACGATTAAACCAAAGTCAGATTTGTGAGTCAACCTGACTGCTCGGCATGGTTCAGGTCACATGGCCCTTCTTCCGACCTTCTCCCCAGTCCCCACCCACTCTCCCACCTCTCTCTTGCCACTAGTTCCTGGAGGCCACACTGCGGACCCTGACGGCAGGCTGGCATGTAGAACTGGACCCCTTCACAGCCTCGACACCCCTGGGGCCACTGCACTTCAGCAATGTGGTGGCCACGCTGGACCCAAGGGCTGCCCGTCACCTCACCCTTGCCTGCCATTACGACTCGAAGCTCTTCCCATCTGGGTCAGCCCCCTTTGTGGGGGCCACGGATTCGGCTGTGCCTTGTGCCCTCCTACTGGAGCTGGCCCAGGCCTTGGACCTGGAGCTGGCTAGAGCCAAGGAGCAGGTGAGGAGCCGGGGTAGGGGGGGGGTGGGTGGGTGGGGACTGCCTCTACCTTGGTCCATACCAACACCATCCCGTGCTTGGTCTTGCCTTCCTCCACTCCACAACACAGCCACAGGGTCTTTCCATTTCCTGAATGTCAGATCCTGTCCCTTCTCTCCCACAGCTCTCACCTTGTTCCACAAGTAAGCCAGAGCCCTTCTCTTAGCTCACGAGGTGTGCCCTCTCACCTCTCTGGTCTCCCCTCCCACCTCTCCCCCCTCACTCACTCCACTATAGCCTCCCACCTCCTCCGTGTACCTCAAGCCACACAATTCACTCCCACCCCAGGCATTTGCACTTGCTCTTTGCTCTGCCTAGAATGTGATTTTCTCATATATATTCCTGGCTGGCTGCCACCCTTCATTCAGATGTCCACTTTGATGTCACCTCCTCAAAGAGACCTTCCCAGCCACCCTAAAATAGCTCCCTGTCACTCTCCCATGCCTCATGGTGCTTTATGTTGATTTGTTTATGTCTCCCCAACTAGAATAAGCTCCAGATAGCCAGGCCCTTGGCTGCATTTATTTCCTGCTGTATCCTCTGGGCTGAGAATATTGCCTGGCATAAAGTAGGATGTCAATAAAAATGTATGGAGGGACTTCCCTGGTGGTCCATTGGTTAGGACTCTGCACTTCCAATGCAGGGGCATGGGTTCGATCCCTGGTTGGGGAACTAAGAGCCCACATGCTAAAACAACAACAACAAAAAGAAAAACATCAACCCTATGGGAAAAAATTTTTTTTTAAATGTATGGAATGAATGAACGGAAACACAGATCTCACACTCCTCCCCTGCTCAGATCCCTTCCATGGCTCAAACCCCAGTGCCCCTGTAACAAAGCCCAAGCTCCCTGGCCCTTGCTGACCCCTTGGGCCTCTACTCAAACCTCTTTGGCCCCTTATTTGGCCCCAGTCCTGATTCATGTTGCTTCCTCACCGGGGAACACTCTTCCCTCTGCTCCGTTTTGCCAGGCCAGCTCCTACTCAGCCTCAGTGCAAACATCCCTTTCCGATAGACCTGACATGTTCCCTAGGCCAGATCAGGATGCTGCTGTTCTTGGAAGCATTTGCCCGACTGCATTTCATTGTTTGTATAATTATTTATTTGTGGGTCTGTCTCTTTTGCTACATGAACTTGAGGAATAACAATTACAATCAGAGCTAACCCTAGTTTAGTTACTATGTGCCAGGCACTGTCCTAGGACCTGGGTTCGAATCCTACCCTATCATGAGGCCTGATATTAACCCCATTTCTACATAAGGAAGCCGGTGCTTTGAGAACTTAGTAACTTACCCACGACTGCTTGGCTACTGAGCAGCCCAGCCAGGATTGGAACGCAGGCAGTCTGGCTCCAAGTCTGCACTCTTGGCCACTGTGCTCTTCAAGTGAGGAGACTTAGTTTGCCCTCGTCAGCTGTGCAAGCAGGCAGGAAATGTGTGTACACTGAGGCTGAGGGCTGGCACTGCGCTGGCCCTGACCACTGGCCCTCACAGGCAGCCCCAGTGACCTTGCAGCTGCTCTTCTTGGATGGTGAAGAGGCACTGAAGGAGTGGGGACCCAAGGACTCACTTTACGGCTCCCGGCACCTGGCCCAGCTCATGGAGTCTGCACCCCATGGCCCCAGCTTCACCAGGATCCAGGCTATTGTAAGACCAGGCCCCACTGGGTTCCGGTGAGGTGGGAAGCAGGTGACACGAGGCTGGTAGCATCCCGCCTGGCCTCTCCAGTCCTGGCCTCTCTCCCTAGGATCTCTTTATGCTTCTTGATCTCCTGGGAGCCCCCAACCCGACCTTCTACAGTCACTTTCCTCGCACGGCCCGCTGGTTCCATCGGCTGAGGAGCATCGGTAAGGAGACAGGCACCCACCTGGGACGCTGGAGGGAGGCCAGGCACCTGTCCTCTAAGGGGTCATCCAGCCTTCCCTCTACCTCCCTAGTCTCTCTCTAAAGCACTAGGGCAGAAACACAAAAAGACCCCACAGCAGTCAAATGAAGTGATTACAAACGGGGGCTCTGGGGTCAGATAGCCCTGGGTTCAAACTCTGGCTCTCTTTCTTACCAGTTGTGTGAGCTTGGGCAAGTGGCTTCCTCTCTCTGAGCCTCAATTTCCTGTCTGTAAAATGGGCATGATGGTAATAATAGGGGTATCTACCTCCTTAGACTCAGAGGGATTAATTGAGACTGGGAACATAGTCGGCCTGCGGTAAGGGGTAACTAACATTCATCCTTGTTGGGACGATCAGTGCTTCACCCCCAGACCCCCTTCCCTCCTCTGATTTATGAGCAGGGGAACTTTGACCGTTGAGGGGCTGACCCTTGCTCTCTAATCCCCACCGCCTCCAGAGAAGCGCCTGCACCGTCTGAACCTACTGCAGTCTCATCCTTGGGAAGTGATGTACTTCCAGCCCGGGGAGCCCCCTGGCTCTGTGGAAGACGACCACATCCCCTTCCTCCGCCGAGGTACTTGCTGTGGGGAGGAGTGGTGGGCAGGGGTCCCAGGGAGCCACAGATACGACCTGGCCCTGGCCTCTTCCCAGATTAGGGGACTGGTGGCAAACTGCTTAACCTCTTTGTGCCTTGATTTCCTCATCTGTAAGGATGGGGATGATAACAGCCCCCATCTCAGAGTTGTTGAGGGGATTGAATGTAAAGACCTTGGACCAGTGCCTGGCACTAGCGAGTGTTCAAGAAATGTTAGCTATTACTGGTTGTGCCTCAGTGATTGCAGTTCCTTCTAGTTCTTGCCTCTCAAGCCCTTGGCCACCCAGCATAATCACCTGAGCTTTGAAAAATGCCCAGTCACATTTCAGGCCTACTGAACCACAATCTGAGGCCTCTACATTATTTTTACAAAACTCCCAGGTGATTCTGATGCACAGCCAGGGTTGACGACATCTGGTAGAGGGGTTCAAAACATAGGTTTTAGAATTGGATAGGTCTGGGTTCTAGGATCTACAACTTACCATTGGTTGACCTAAGGCAAATTACTGAGCCTCTCTGTGGCCCCATTTCTTCTGGAAAAGGAAGAGATAGATACATACAAACACATACGTATGTATGTATTCTTTTTTTTTTTCATATGGCAGTTTTATTTTTAATTTTTTGAGGAACCTTCATGCTGTTTTCCATAGTGGCTACACCAAATTTATGTTATGTATTCTTAATCACAGGGTTGGGAGGATTAGATGAGATTAGATATATAAAATGCCTTCTTACACGGTGCTTGGCATATACAGTAAGTGCTAAAAACTGCTTTTTAAATTTTTATTCTATAATTTACTCATTCAACAAATATGCATTTCTTACAATGCCTTTATTGATTCATTCACTGAATACTTCCCAAGGCAGGTACTGAGCTAGCTGTCAGGGATACAGTGACGGGCCATAATCAACCTGGCTCCTGTCTAGCAGGGGGACAGATATTTACCAAATCTGGACAAACAAAGAGTGAAACACTCTGAGGACAGGAACCCATTGCAGTGCAAGGGTTAGGAGCACACACTCTGGAGACATGTGGCCTGGGTTCAAATTCTGACTGTGCTCTTTACTAGAGGCGAGACCTTAGGCAAGTCACTCTGCCTGCCTCTGAGTCTCAGTGTCTACATCTGTAAAACAGGGGTATTATAGTACACCTTACATGATCATTGTAAGGATAAAATTGTGTGTGCTTATGGCCTTAGACTTGGGCCTGGAATAGAACATAAACGTTAACTATCAGTAAAGAAGAGAAAAAGAGCCTAATAATGTACACCTGGTGAGGAAGGTCAACGACCTCATTCCCTTCTTCTGTCTTTCCATAATCCGTTAAGTTTTGAGTTTTTCTAATTTGCGTTATGAAAATAATATACTGGATGTATTTTTAAAACGGACATGTACCCTCACACACTGAAAATCATTGTTCAGAATTCTTCAAGTGCCACAACAGAGTATCTTCTGCTGGTGGGGACAAGGCAAGGTTCCCCAGACGTGGGCCTGGGCTCCTGGGTCAGTTGGGGGCCACGCACAAACCTGAGCCTCCTCTCTGTCCTGCAGGGGTCCCCGTGCTCCACCTCATCTCCACACCCTTCCCCTCTGTCTGGCACACGTCCGATGACTCTGAGGCCAACCTGCACCCACCCACGGTACACAACCTGAGCCGCATCCTGGCCGTGTTCCTGGCTGAATACCTGGGGCTATAGCCTGCCTGGCAGACTCTGAGGGAGAAGCAGCCAGCAGCAGATGTGACGAGGGCACCTGGAACCGAGGAGCTCAGGCCAGGCCTGCTTGCGGTGTGCTGGCTTGTTCTTTTTTAACACCTTTGGCTCTGCTTGTGCTCTGACTGGAAGACCCTCTTTCTTTATCTCAAGCTGCCACTCTTCAAAGACATGGAAGAGACAGACCACTGTGGTGTGAGAGCCAAAGGAATAAGAGATTGGCTGCTGCCCTGAGGGAAACACTTGGGCTGCAGGTCTGCAGGGGCCAAATGCCGTTCTCCATTTTAGTCAGCAAATGGCATCTGGACCAGCAATACCCCTGACCAAATGAATTCTCTGTGGCTTATGTTTTTGTGGCAGTTCCTTCTCCAGAATGGCAGCCTTGCTACCGCATCAGTCCAAACCCAACTCCCACATGGATGTGCCATGGGGAGCCCACAGATGTGCTCGTAAGCAGGCAACAGAGGAGATGGAAGCCAATACTTGGAAACTCCAGATTGTGCCAGATCCAATGGCCAATAAACCAGTGTTTCTGCAAAATATGTCCTGTAGAACTAGCATACATAGGTGTTGCATGAAAAGGGGGACCAAAGTGGGGTGAGACAACATTAAATGAGTTCATTTGCGCAATGTGAATTTTCAAGAAAAAGAATGCAATGTTCCCCCAAAGTATTTCACCACGGAACCCCTTTATTGGGAAGCACCTCACAGAACCATGGTACCTCAAAAGATACTTTGGGAAACACTGGGTTTTGATAGTTTGAGTGTACTTATGGTAGAAATGGGTCAACTAGTTACACCAAACCATCCTTTCCCTTTTGGCTGTGGGTACAGGAGTGGGAGGTGGTGTGTGTAACTGCAAACTCTAGTGATGACCCAAGAAATTATTTCCCAGCCCTAATTTTCAGACTCAACTGGGGTGCTTATTTAAAAATGCGGGGGGAATTCCCTGGTGGTCCAGTGGTTAGGCCTCGGCACTCTCACTGCCGGGGCCCAGGTTCAACCCCTGGTCAGGGAACTAAGATCCCGCAAGCAGCGCAGTGAGGCAAATAAATAAATAAAATGCAGACTCCCAGGTCCCACCTACTGAATCAGAACTTCAGGGAGGCTCTGGGACTCTGTAACAAGCACCTGAGGAAGTCTCACGATCAGCAAACTTTGGGACATGCTGTCCTTAAGGATACAAGTTTGGTTCATTCACAGCTCCTTAGCAAAGCTAAAGGGCACCCAGACAGGAAGTCCCATGTTGGGCTCTGTACCTACTGATTTCGTGACTTTGATGGAGGCCTGGTAGGCCACAGGGATGCCAGGCCAGGATGCAGGGTTAAAGAGTGAAGATAAACAGCAGCCTCGCAAGCCAACTCAAGGCTGGCGAGGACTCGAGAGAACTCAAGGGCTGAGGGACAATTTTGGTTCTCATTTTGCAAATGAGGTGGCCAGGGCTGAGAATTACGAACCAGTTATTAACAGAGCCCAGATTCTCACCCACAGCTGTGCTCCTATCCCCATGTCCTACCTCCCTTCCAAAAATCACCTGTGCTGGACCAACAGTTTGTTGGTCAAAAGTTGCTCCTCCTGAGGCTTTTAACTGGCTGCAAGTCTGAGTGAGGTTTGGGGGATGGGGACTAGCAGCCTCTTAGAGGTGGAATTGGCAGAAGTTGAGTTCAGAAAGGAAATTGACAGATATCAACAGCCAGGGTGGCAGGAGGGTCTCAAATCACAAAGTTAGTTCCTGTTTGTTCATTTCTTGTGTGGCAGGCATGGTGCCAAGCACTTAAAAGTGCAGCACGTCCCCTTAGCCTCACAGCCATCCCAGAAGTAGGTGAAACCATCACCTCCATGTTAGGGGAAGCAGTGTGTTCAGTGACGCCCTTGGCCCCTTGCCTCCCTGCAGGTCATCGTGCTGAGTGTACTACACGCCAGGTTCTGGGCAAGGGGCCTGGGCACATTTTCCACTTGAATCCAGGGTAAGGATCATGAGCCCCATTTTACAGATGAGGCTGCTGATGCTTGGCAAAGTGATATTTCCCCCAGCTCCCATCTGTCCCCCAAACTTAGGCTCCCCCAGCTTCACACTATGAAGAGGCCATGAGGTGTCTTTGGTGAGCACAACTGTTGAACATTCTAGATGCAAGAGCTCACATGTCAGTCTTTTGAGGAACTGTCAGTATTCTCATTTTTCAGATTAAGAAACTGAGCTTCAGAGAAGTCAATTGCTGAAGATCACAGCTGGACACTTTGACTGCATGTGTCTAGGTATTCATTTCTTTTTATTTATCCTGCCTATGACTCACTGGGCAAACCGGTCTTTTTACCAGTCTGGAATTTGCAATCATCGTGTCCTTAAATATTATCATTGCACCGTTCTCTCTTCTGATTCTAGAACGCCAGTTGAATGTGTTAGACTTCCTCACTCTATCCTCCATAACCTTGCTTCCTATTTTCTTTCTTTTTTTCTTTTTTTGGTCTCTGTGCTACTTCAAACCTAGCTTTAGTTCAATAAATCTTTTTAAAAATTTATTTATTTGATTTATTTTATTTTTGGCTGCGTTGGGTCTTCGTTACTGCATGCGGGCTTTCTCTAGTTGCAGCAAGCGAGGGCTACTCTTTGTTGCGGTGCGCGGGCTTCTCATTGCAGTGGCTTCTCTCGTCGCAGAGCACGGGCTCTAGGCACGCAGGCTTCAGTAGTTGTGGCACGCGGGCTCTAGAGCGCAGGCTCAGTAGCTGGCACAGGCTTAGTTGCTCCGTGGCATGTGGGATCTTCCCAGATCAGGGCTTGAACCCATGTCCCCTGCATTGGCAGGCAAAGGATTCTTAACCACTGCACCACCAGGAAAGTCGCTCCCTCAGCATCTAAAACATCTTCTCTGCAGTGTTCTGGGTCAGCCTTACCTGAGCTTGTAGTTCGGTGGGATCCCACCTCCTATTAGATTCACCGTGGACAGGCTTTGACCTTGACTTCTGCCTGCTTGTCCCAGTAAGGCTACAAATAGGAAATCCAAGTTTGTTCACATCAGCAAATACCCTCAGAGCAAAAGTGGCTTCAGGGCCCCATGGGCCTTTCCCTTAAATTTTTGGCTTAGTATATCCTTATAACTGTATTTTATTGAATATTTGATGCTTTTCAGATTTTTTTTACTTCTGGTTTTC
>NW_006786304.1:1357251-1395456 GCF_000442215.2 Lipotes vexillifer | reverse complement strand
TCAGCAGGAGAGTCCAAATAATCTGGCCTTCCCACTATAGGAAACCAAAAATCCCACAAAACCAAGCCAAGATTCAAACCCAGGTTTCTTTGATTCTAAAATCTAAGTATTAAATAACTGCTATGATATAGCCTAGTCTCTGGAAATTTTGATTCCTTGATAAGAATGTCAGAGACTGTTAGCCACCGCTCGATATCCATTTTTCCTTCTTTTAGTAAATAATTATCTGAATATTTTAAAGCTTTAATTACAGGGATCTTTAGCAAGAGTTTTTTGTTGGGCATAATGCATCCAACTAAAGGACTGAATTTCCCAGTCTCCTCTGCAGCCCTTCCACGTGGCTAAAGTTCTGACCAGTAAGATGTGCAGAGAAGTACACTGCGGTACTTCTGGGAGGCAAGGGACTTCCTTTCCTGCAAAATGGTGATGGGTGGAGTTCCAGCAGCCATCTTGGACCACGAGGATGAGGGCCACAGCCAAAGAATAATGGAATAGTGGGCTAGAAGGAGCCTGGGTTCCAGATGAATTCAGGTCCACCATACCTGCCAAACACTGGGTTTCTAAAGAAATAAAAACTACCTTGTTTGAGCGTCTACTATTTTGAGGTTTTCGAATCCAAAACGACACAGATGAAGAGTCAAAAATAATCTCAGGCTAGGGGACTCGGCTAAGGATTCTTCTCTCAACTTTTTCCATTTCACCATGCACTGGCCCAAGACTCCCTTCTCTCCCAAACCCCTTCCCTGAACAACACACAAACCAGTCTGGGCCCAGCCTTATAAATACTGATTTTATAGAAAGGACCAATTCAAAATTGGTCAGATGCCACACATTAGAAGCTTTCCAGAACCACAAGGATGAAAAACCGAAACCAAGACAAAACAACAAAAAAACAACAAAAACACATCTCAAACAGAACAAACAAAAATACCCCAGATCAAACTGCCTGAAGGTCAAGGTCTTGGTTGACCAAAGGCTTCTAAAGAAACACATGTGGATGGGGGGGTGGAGAGACCCCAACACCTGAACAAGTACCCAGAGTAAAAGGAAAAACAACCCAGAAATTCAAAGCCACAGTCCCTGCCCACCGGCCCCCCACGCTGTCCAGAGCGAGGCAAAGGGCTTCACAGCTTCTTTGCAGCGGGGAGGGGGAGAGTCATGGCAACAGCTTAAATACTGGGAGGAGGAGAATTTCTACACTTCAACTTTTTTCTCCTCTTCCCCTTTAGGGGAAGTAGAGAGGCTGGTAGCTTGAGGTTAAGGAGAAAACTGATTTTTATTGTTTTAATGGGGAAAACGTCTAGAAATGGCAGGCGGCCATGAAAACTGCCAAATGTGATCTTTGATCTGATGGCCCCAATTCCTAAAGAGGAGGTGAGCCCTGGTGTAGTAGGTTAGGAAGGGTACCACCCCTGGGTGCTGCAGCCTCTTGGGAAAAAAAAAAAAAACAGCTCCAGAGAGAAAGAACTGAGGGGAGGGAACGGAAGGGGGCCAGAATGGGGGAACCCTTAAGTAGTACCAAAATTAGCTGCCGTCTGCTCCCTGCTCGTAGGTCCCTGGGGTATGAAGAGTGGCAGGGAGGGCGCTGGGGCTGAATGGAGACGATATTGAGATGCTGATAAAAAAACACCCTACTTGAGGGCCTGAAGAGTAGAAAACCAGTAGGGGTCAATCAGAGTGCTTTCTTGGGTCATCCCCCTGAACACCATCACAGTTCTGGAGGGGGGTCAACGCTGCCTGGGCTGAGGGTATGGGCTGGTGACCCAGTCCTGACCCTCGGCTCCCAGGGGGAGGGGGTGGGGGTGGGCCACCGCCTGGCCCATTGCAGGGCAACACCCAGTTGTTATCGTGCAGACCCAGGCGGCAGCCTGGCGTCTCGCGATCGGCTCGGCGGCAGCACATCCAGTAGGAACGTCCATAAGGCAGGTCGTGGTGGTAGGGCTTGGGGTGCCAGCGGCAGAGCGACACATCGCCCTTCTCGTATCTCTTGCGGCACTGCTTGCAAGGGTCATCGCGGTAGAGCGGGTCGCGGCTCCAGCGCGAGTCTGTGGCCCGAACGCCGAAAGCCTCAATGATGCCCTTGAAGTGGTGGCAGGTGCACTTGAGGGCCGCCAGGGCGCGCGTGGGCAGGAAGCTGAAGATCTTGACCAGCACGTGCTCAGGCAGCAGCAGCATGTACTGTCGCGGCTCCAGCAACCGCTGGATCTTGAAGCGGATTTCCAGGAAGTCGTGCGACACGTGCCGGTACAGGCGGCACAGGGAGGTGTCCACCGTCCCCTCAGCATCGTCCGGGCCGGGTGCAGTGGCGGGCGAGTCAGTTGGCGGCGGCTCGGGGGGCCCATCTGGCCCCCGGGGCTGGAGGAAGAAGAGCTGGCCGGGCGGGGGTGGCTCCTCGGGGCTGACAGTCAGGCACACCGTCTCCTCCTTCACGTTTTTGGTGCCATCTTTGCCGAAGAAGATGCACTCATCCACCACCCCCGTCACCACCACATCCACATGGAAGCCTGATGCGCCACAGTCCCGGGCAGGGGGTGGAGGGGGGGCCGGGGGAGTGTCCTCGGGCCTGGCAGGGGCTGGGGTCTCACCCTCGCTGGCTTCATCCGCCCTAGCCAGCAGAAACTCCACATTGCTGGGGAGGGCATCCCGAGAGGGGCTGATGAGCTGGTACAGGTCGCAGGTGATCTTGTCCTTGGCCCGGGCCCCAGGACCCGGGCTGCCAGGGTAGGCACAACCTGGCCGGCCCCCGCTCCCGTTGGGCAAGCTGCCATCCGGTGCACGGGGCTCTCGGCCATTGGAGATCCGGAAGGCGATGCGCACCTCCCCAGGGCCTGGCCCGGGCCGCTCCTCCTTGCGGAGGCCTTTGGCTGGAGGGTTGTCCCGCTGAGCCTCGAAGTGGGCCACGGCCTCCGCCACACGGCTGCAGTCCCCGCCACCAGACCTCCGTTCGGACCCCAGCCCCTTGGCAGGCCCACCCTGTTCGGCCGACACGTAGACCACAGGCGCTGGGGTGCTTGGGCGCGGGTAGCTCTGCAGGGCCAGGGCGGCCCGCTGTTCCACCAGGGCCACCATCTCGGCCACAGAGAGCAGGTCCACATCCTCACTGGCTGAGGCTGGGACCCCCTCAGCAGCAGGGGGCCCGTCTTGTCCCCCTGGGTCCGGAGGAGCCTTCGTAGGCTCAAGACAGCGCCTCCTCCGCTTGGCCTTGGAGCTGTCACTGCCCCAGTGCCCCTTGACCTTCATGGAGCTGGCCCGGCTGCCTCCACCGCACTGGTGGGCCACAAAGAAGGCCACCTTCTCCTTTGTATTCCCGGGCTTGATAACATACCACGTGTCCAGCAGGACTCGACCCTCATCGCTGGCAGCGGCTGCTGAAAGGAGCGGGGCAGGCTGGGAGGCAGGAGCCTCCGTGGCCAAGGCTGGGGGTGTGTTTTCTGAGTGGGCAGGGCCATGGTCTGGCTCCGACCCCCCACCTGGCTCAGGGCAGGCTGACGGCTTGAGGGCTGCGGAAGGCGGGCGCGGCTGGTTCTGGGAGTAGGTGCCAAAGGGCCGGGGGCACCACAGCTGGAAGGGAAGGAGGCCCCCTCGGTCCATTCTGGGGAATGGTGGCAGACAGGCGGGGGTTCACCACATCTCAGGACCTGAATGGCGGTGGGGGGCTCCACAGGCCACCTGGAGACAGGGAAGAGGAGGCTGGGGAGCTGGGGAACGGCCTGCCCTCCCAGTACCCCACTGACCTCAACATCTCCTGACCTGAGGGGACAGACCAAACTAGACCACTGAGATCCTGTTCCCGACCCCTGGCACAGGTGAGCAAATGGAAGGCTGCAGAGGGGATAGGACCTGCTCCTGTAAAACTCAGAGTGTGACCGGAGCTGGCAGTTTGCTCCAACCCTCCGCTATCTCACAGCCTGACTGGTTTCACTCACAATCCAGAGGTCTCCTGCTGCCATAACTTTTTAAACAGAAATGAAAGTACCAACTGACAGACAGCTCCTCCTTTTTCTATTTGCTCACCTAGTAACAAGTTCCTGAAAAGACAAGAATTCCCAGCCCTGCCCACAGCTACTGAGGCTTGAGCCCAGAGGAAGCAACAAGGTAGGCTGGGCAGGGGAAGAAAATCAGAGGTCGGAGACAGAGAGGTCCTTAAGAATTCAGCTCCTCACTTTGCTCGGGTCGTGAGGCTCTTGAAGGATCCCTTAAAGCTGTGTATCCTCACCCAGAAAAATGCACACACTTGCACCAAGACTGTGCAGGTAATTCCCTTAGGCACAAACGCAGACCCCTGGGATGAGAAAGGCTTTCTAGTCTAGTTTCCTCAAGTTGCTCACAACTTGCTGAGTTTGAGGCTCAGAGTAGGGAAGGCTTATATAGTGTTAACACCAGGCCCTCAAACTTGTTTTCCAGACTTTCCAATTTAGGGCTTGCAATAGTGACCGTTTTATTTTGCAGTGACTTTGTGTGTGTGACCTAATCTGGAAGCAATTTTGCTAATGACTCTGACACGACCACGTTCCACTGCAGGACCAAGAGTCTCAATCCCTCAGTCTCAATCCTTCCCTGGCCCATTTCCCTCCAGACATCTTGAAACCAAAATACCCTTCAGGGCTTCCCTGGTGGCCCAATGGTTAAGAATCCGCCTGCCAATGCAGGGGACATGGGTTCGATCCCTGGTCTGGGAAGATCCTACATGCCGTGGAGCAACTAAGCCCGTGCGCCACAACTACTGAGCCTGCGTGCCACAACTACTGACCCCGTGCGCCTAGAGCCTGTGCTCTGCAACAAGACAAGCCACCACGAGAAGCCCGCGCACTGCAACGAAGAGTAGCCCCCGCCCGCTGCAACTAGAGAAAGCCCGCATGCGGCAACGAAGACCCAACGCAGCCAAAAAAAAAATAAATTAAAAAAACAAAACAAACAAAACCAAAAACAACAAAATACCCTTCAAACATCAAAACTTCCACATGCTTACAGACTGGTAAAAGTAGTTTGCTGACTCCTGGTCAGACTATTTTGAGCCACAGGCCAAATGTGGCCCACTGCCTGCCTCTGCAAATAAAAGTTTTATTGGAACATGTTCATGGTTATGACTGCTTTCATGCTATCATGGCAGAGTTGAGTAGTGGCAACAGAGAACATATGGCCTGCAAAGCCTAAAATACTCATTATCTGGCCCTTTATGGAAAAAGTTTGCTGACCTCTGCAGTATATATGGTCCCTCTAAATTCAGGCAATACCACAGACACCACTAAATCACCATTTACTTCATAACCCTGTAGACGCCATTCAAGATCTAGACAGCCTCCAAACATCCACAGACCTCAGAAACAGAAAGTCCTAATCCTAAAAATCCTTGCCCCCCATAATCCCCAATCCCACCTACCCCAATACTTACAGCCCCTGCCGAAATGCCAGTTTCTTGCTTAAAAAACAACAACAACAACAACAAAATGCCACTCAGCCCCTAAAACCTACAGAAGGCTAAGTTTACCAACCACCAACACATCTAAAGTGTCCAGGAATAGAAGCTACCACATCAAAGGCCATTCATTCTCTATAGATGCAAATGAATCCTGACGTAAAATATCCAGACCCTCTCAAATCCTGCTTTAAACTTCCAAACCTAAAAATATCCCCTCCAGCACAGAAAGCCTCAATCTCAAAGAACCCCTCACAGATCCCATGCCTAACCAAGAACTCGAACACACACAGCAATTTCCCAACCTCACAGATGACCCAAAAGACCAGTTTCCTGAAATCCTATACTCACCTCAAACTCTTTCTAAACCTCCACATGTATTCCCTAATTCCACAGAAGCCCCCCAACGGCAAAACAACTCACTAAAGCATAAAATCTCCGTAACACATAAAACTAATCCCAAACCAGATATTTCTCAAAAGCCAAAAGAACCTCCAAAACACTCCCAAAGAAACCTTACAAAATGTTAATAAGCAGACATGAGCTTATGGCATGCTCGCTGGCAGTTTACTGGGTACTGTTCTAACAACTCCTGCTAATCCTCCCCCGTCCCTAGGAAACAGGTAGTGTTATCAGTCCCTGTTTCCAGATGAGGCACAGAAAGGTTAAATCCCGTGTCCGGAGACAATCAGGTAGGAAGTCGCGAGAGCCGAAAGCCCACGCATTCTGGGTCCAGAATTGGTATTCTTGGACTCTTTTCTTTGCTTCTCAGTCTCTCCGTGGCTCCCCAAATCCTATACCCACCAAACACCCCAATCCACACGGGAGATCCCCTACAACACAACCGAACCTTCCACACTACAACAGAACGGAAACCAGAATCCCAAGGTGCCCCCTAAACTCAAGGGAACCCCAAAGTATCCCCACACGCACGCAAGAATGTCCCCAAGCCCCCAAATATAGCCTCCCCGGAATCCGCCAACCCCTGGGGCTACCCTCGAAACCGAGACACGCCCCCAAGGCGCCCCCACCGGCGAGCCCCGCCCCCTACGGCGGGAGAAAGTGGCTGCACACACGCGTGCGCACGAGTGGGAAGAGGGCCCGCCCCCTCGCTCCTTCCCTCCGGCTGTCGCGCGGGCGGGCACCCGACTAGTTTCCCTCCGCCCCTTTGTTGACACACGCGCGCGTGAGGCCCCCAGCCAATGAGCGGCGGCCGTTCGGGGCCATGCCCATATAAGGAAGGCCTTGGCGAAGGGGCCCAACTTCGAAGAGGGAGGAGTAGGCGAGAGGTGACGAAGGGGGGTGTGGAAACAGCCGAGTGCAAGAGAGCGTGGAACAACTCCCAACTTCCTGCTAAACGGAGGGACAAGGTCAGGACCTAGGCCACGGCATTCAAGGAGAGGTTTATTACGATGTTTCCTCTAAACAGGAGCCTTGATTGACAGTTGAGATTTAAAGGCCCAAGCAGTTTAGGGATTGAGACTCCAGGGAGGAAGGAAGGGGGTCTAAAAGTGCCTAGCTTTGGTAGGGAGCCCTGGGGGGCGAGATTTCCTGCGGGGGAAACTGGGCAGCGGGATCACCTAACCCTGAAAAACAAATGGGCAGAGCCCTGCGATGGCTCCCGCGGCACTGAGTCCAAGCCTCTGGGCCTGGCATTCAAGGCTCAGGCCGTGTGGCCAAAAGGACCTCTCCGGCCAGCCCTTCCAACCAGGAGCCGCAAATCTGACTCTGAGTTGGTACAATAAAAGACTATGAAATACCTCAATAATGGTTTTTTAATATTGATTACCTGTTAAAATGATACTATTTAGGATATAATTGAGTTAAAATACTTAAAATTAACTTCATCTCCTTCTTTTGACTTTTTAAATGTGGCTACTAGAAGATTTTAAATTGCACGTAAGCTCAGTTTATATTTCTCTTGAACAGCACTGGCCTAGATCCTTTCAGTGCCAGGCGGACTCAAGAGACACTCAAAGGTGGCCCCACTGCAGGCATCTGTCCATCCCCACCACCCTGCCTGCTACCAACCATCCCACACATCACAGCCAGAAGGGTCTTCTAAAAGTATAAACCTGCCCTTGTCCCTGTCCTTCTCAGAACCTACCATAACTCCCCAGTGCCCTTGGGAAAAAGCCCAGATACCCCACTGGTCCAGCCTCGTCCTTCCCCACTCTTCCACACCCCCAGTGGACCCAGGTAAGCACCTGATCTGGCATAAAGAGTAGTTAGGATACTGGGGCCCTGTCTGATCCTCGACAGGAGCTATCTCCATTGTATAGATGAAGAAATTGAGGCAGGACAGGTTGCCTAACTAGCCCAAGGTCACACATAACTGGTTTGACTTCGAGTAGGGGTATGAACCCAGGGAATCTGATTCTAGATTGCTGCGCTCTGTTGTTTAATTATATATTCTCTGGGGTCTCAGCTCAGCCATCCCCTGCTCCAGGAAGCTAACCTCCCAGGCTGGGTCAGGCTCCACCTCTGGGCTCCCACACTGGCCTCCTTGCTATCTATTTCTCAGAGTCACCAAGCTCTTTCCTTCCATGGTCTTCGCATCTGCTGTTTCCTCTGACTGGAATGCTTTGCCCCCAGATCTCCACATGGTTCAATCCCTTCTATCATTTGGGTCTTTGCTCAAATGTAACTTTAATGGGCCTGTATCTTTAACAGAGAGGCCTTCCCCGAGCTCCCTTCCTGGAAACCTCCGAACTGCCCAGAGGGGGACCTCCGGGTTCCCAAGTCCCAGCCCTGCCCACTCGAGTCATCACTGTCTAGAGATGGATCTGTCTCCCCCACTGGAGAGTGAACCCCCGGGAGGAGAGGAGGGAGGAAGGGTCAGAGGTATCATGCTCATCATGGTGACCCCAGCAACACTGCCCAGCATGGGACTGAATGGATCAAAGCTCCTTTTCCAGAGGCTCCATGTCATAAACTCCATGCAGCCTGACAGTGTAAATTCTGTTTCACACCCAAGTATTCTATCTGTGTCCGAGGTCACTGGGGCAGAATTTTCTAACTTTCACACACTGAGCCCAGCACAAAGCCCTACGCTAAGACAGCTTTTAGAGAATGCTCCGTGAAGATCCATTTATTGTAAAACATCAGAAGCCAGAAAGACTGAAAATAAAAAGATGGGAAAAGACTGATCAGGCAAATATGAACCAAGAGTCAAGGAGAGGAGTGACATTGCTGTTTAAAAAAAAAACAGTAACAACAGACAAAAGCAAAAGGTATTATTAGGGACAAAGATGGTGACAAAACAAACTGACCCATTATACACAAAAGTTCTCAACATACGTGCTCCTAATACTATGGCCTCAAAATATACAAAGCACAAAACAACAGAATGACAAACAGTTTGGCAAATCCACAAATGTAATGGGACACCTTAATATATCTCTCCATAAGACATTGGTTGAAAAGATAAAATCAGTAAGGACCTGAACCCCACAACCAGCACCCTTGCTGGAATGCCCCCGACAATTAGAGAATCCAGTTTTATATCCCTCATCTGACATTCAGAGGTCCTCCTGTGTGCTGGCCCTGGGTTGGATGCTGGGGATACAGAGATGACACTGAGTTCACCAGACAGAGCTCATGGGAAAGGGGGCAGACGTCCAAATAAACAATCATGGCCAACATGAATATATTACAGAGCAAATGATCACAACAGCAGTTAACACTGGAGCACTCACCGTGAGCCAGGCTTTGCTGTGAGTACTTTACAAATATTAACTCATTTAATTCTCACATCATCTTACTATTTTTCATCTCGTTTCAGGGATTAGGAAGTGGAGGCGTAGAAGGGCTAAGTAATTGCTGTCGGACGCAGCTCTGTGGCTGAGCTTTGTCTCCAAGAGTCTGGCTGAGCTTTGACTCCAAGAGTCTGGCTGACTCCAGAGGGCAAGCAGCTCATTCATTGAGTATACGGAGCACTTTTCCTGGATCATCTTGTTCCTGGATCATCTTGTTCAGTCCACAAGGCCTTTGCACTCTCTGTTCCCTATGCCTAGAATACTCTTCCCCAGGTATTCACAGGGCTCACCCTCTCCTCAGATCACCTTCATGGGACCTTCCTTTTTTTTTTTTTTAACTTATTTTATTGAAGTCTAGTTGATTTACAATGTTGTGTTAATTTCTACTGTACAGCAAAGTGATCCAGTTATACATACATACATATTCTTTTTTCATATTCTTTTCCATTATGGTTGATCACAGGATATTGAATAGAGTTCCCTGTGCTATACAGTAGGACTTTATTGTTCACAAGACCCTCCTTGATTGAAAACTGCAGCCCCTGCCACAGACAGACATACACACTCTCCTTCTCTGATTTACTTTTCTCCCTAGCATGTGTTACTATCTAATACACTATAAACTTTATAAAGTTTATTGTCTGCTCCCCTCACTAAAATGAAAGCTCCCCCAAGGCTGATACTTTTGCCTAGTTTTTTTTCCCACTGCTGTGTCGCCAGCTTTTAGAACAGCACCGAGCGGTTGGCTACTATTAGTGTGGTCCCCAGAGCGGCGGCCGCTGGGAGTGTGTTAGAAATGCAGTCTTGGGCTCTGCCCTACACCCACTGAATCAGAATGTGCACTTCAACAAGCTCTCTGGGGGACTGCAAGCACAATTAAGTGTGAGAAGCAACACCCAAGCACATCACAGGTGTGCAGTGCATATTTGTTTGAACAAACCCCTAACACTGCCATACTCTCTGCCTTCTGCACAGTTGCTACTGGGGACCTCTTGTGAAAAACTAGCTAGTCCAGCCAAGTCCACCGGTGGAAATCCTGCTCCCAGGACCAAGGTAGGATGCCACCTCCTCCAGGAGATGTGCTGGTGCCATCCTAAGCTACACAGGATCTCTTCCTCCTCAGGCCTCCTCTGGCAGCACCTGTCACCTGCCTTTGCTGAATGACAATGACCTGGGTGAGGGCCTCTCTCCCCTTCATCCTCTGGATTTCTGGAAGGCTGGGACCTCTCCTCAAAGGTACAGCTGCTCCAGCCTCCGCACGTGGCTCCCTGGCCTGGTTTAGCATTTCCGGCTCCATCCTTTCCATGGTAGCCACAGAGAGCTTTCCAAACACAAATCAGACCACAGCACTCCCCTGTTTAAAATTCTTCCATGAGAGGTGCAAGTTGGCAAAACAAAATGAACAAACAAACAAACAAAACATGCCCAGGAACCGTTTCTCAGAAAGCTACTGGAGGATTTGCTTCACCACAGGAAGGAATAAACCAAGAAAAAGGAAGCTATCAGATCAAAGAAATAAGATCTAGCCCAGAAAAAGGCAAAAGGAAGGAATCCCCAGATGAAGGTAAAGGGAGCTCCAAGGAGGACAGCTGTGCAGCAGGTGGAGGGAGAACCTGCTTCTGGCAATGCACAGAGAAAGGAGAAAGGCTGACAATTAACAAGCTGAGCCTGCGACTTGAGAAGCTGGAAACAGTAGCAACCACAGAATAAGCCAAAGAAGGAAGGAAAGGATAAAAAGCAGATGCCTGACTCCCCCACGCTGAGTCAGGGGATACCCCCTCCCCCCACCCTGGGGTACCTCCATCCCATGGTCCAGGAGGTCAGGGTCGTGCCAGCACAGGACTGGGCACAGAGTGGTGCCCAGGGAACGCACTTGCCCACTGCCAAACAGGCATCAGTGGCAGGACCCCGGGGCTCTGCTCCTGGCCCTGCTCTTTCTATCCTCCACTGTCTCTACCCCGTCACCCCCACTACTACTTTGTCCGCAACCCTGATCCATCCATGTCCTGTTATTGGCTTTTTGGACTCAGGGTCTGCTGGTCTCTCTCCCCCTCTCAAGTTTCCCTTTCTGACTAACAGCTGATGGTAGGAATCACCCAAATCCTCAGGATCTAGAGATCCGGGGTGCAGACAGAATCCAGACAGGGCCTCCGAGCACCCCAGCTTTCCCACTTCTAGGGGTGTGACCGTAGGCAGGGTTTTTATCCCTCTGTGCCTTGGTTTCCCCCACTGAAAAATACAGATAATCACAGTACCCACCCATGGGTTCGCTGCTGATTCACTGAGACCAACCCAGTAGAGCGCTCACTGCCAGCGAGGCACCAAGGAGAGGTTCAATACGAAGGCACCAGGATTATTAAGAAAAGGTGAGACAGAGAATTCCCTGGCGGTCCAGTGGTTAGGACTCCCCGCTTCCACTGCATGGGGCACAGGTTCAATCCCTGGTCGGGGAACTAAGATCCCGCAAGCTGTGCAGTGCACCCAAAAAAAAAAAAAAAAAAAAAAAAAAAAAAAAAAAAAAAAGTGAGACTGCTGAAGGGTTATCACTGATGGAGCCAAAGCCATCTCTCTTTATTTCACATTCTGAAATGAAACCGATCCTTGTCCCCCACAATAATCAAAATATGGCCATGCCTTTCTTACTGTTGGGTATTGGGTCTCACCTAGTATTAAACAGAATTTACAAGCAGCTACTGGGTGCCAGACACTGTTCCAGGCATCGGGGACATGCAGGGCACAGGAGACAGAATTCCTTGTCCTCATGGATTGGAGAGAGGGCACAAGGAATAGATAGTAATTTTCAAGGTGCTACAGGGAAACAAATATACCAAGTGAGGGGGATGAGGAGTGTAAAGCGGGGGTTATGATCTTAATTGAGGCGTCAGGAGCAGGTGACAAGCCAAGTCTTTGAGAAAACCTGTGCTTTTAGGAATAATGCAGCTTTACCAGAGCTGCTAGATATATACCATTCGCGATGATAAAAAAAATATTTTGTATGAGTAAGCTTCAGATAAGCACAGGCTGAAAACACACTTAAGATTTGAAGAAAAGGCAAAATAACTTGGAAAGGAGACACATTTTCTAAGAGAAACAAATAAAGGGGGAAAAAGGTGTCACATCACCCCGGGGCACCCAGATGTGACAAACTGGTACAGGGAAGAGTAAGAGGTTGGCAACTTTTCCCCAAACTAACAGGAGACCTGGAGACAAAAATGTACCTGGTACAGGCCCTGGCACATAGTAAGTGCTCTATCAACGTGGTGGACTACTCAAGGGATGAACCCCCATTTTCCAGAAGAGGAAACTGAGGTCCAGAGGGGTTAAGTGACTTGTCCAAAGTCACATAGCTGGTGGGTGATGGAGCCAGGATTCAAATCTGGGTGTTCTGGTTCCGGAGCACATGTTCAATAAATTTTTCTTGAAAGAATAAAATTAATCAAAATACTTCACACTTATTAAGAGCTTAATATGCACTAGGCGTTTTATACATGTGACCTCATCAACTGCTTACAAGAGCCTCACGGCTGGAATGTGGCCCCATTTTACATATGAGAAAACTAAGGCCCAGAGGGGGAAAGCAACTTGGCCAAGGACACACAGCAGCAGAGGTGCGGGACAGGAACGTGGTCCTATCTGATGCTGATGCTATTAACCATAAGCTTTCCTATCAGGGTCAGACAATTTATGGGATAAACTCTGGAAGCCTCAAGACAAATGAACCAAACTGTTTCAAAATGACTGACAAAGTTGCCAAACTGCCCAGTGAGGTCCTAATGACCAAAAAGTTGGGAGAAAAAAGCACAGAGTTGTTAGAAATATTTCATATTCAGAGAAATACCTGGAGTTGGGCCAGGCTGGGCATTGGCAAGTGAAATATTTATATTTGGCTGGGGCTAGGAATGGGAATGGGGACAGACTGACTTTCTGAGCACCCCCTCGGGGAGTCACCCTTGGGCTTGGGTGCCCAGGGGTAGAGGGTGGGTAACTACAAGAGTCAGGATATGGGAGGAACCTGGGAGAGAAAGGAAAGGCAGCCTGGCTGATGTCTCCCTCACTGGTCCTTCTCTACTGCCCTCTCTCAGGTCTGTGTTTCCCATTCCCATTCCAAAAAAACGACAACTCAGGTGTATAAAGCACTTACTCCAAGCACTTCACGTGCTTACCTGCCCGAACCCTCTAACCTTCCTAGGGGTTCTGATCCCATTTTATAATTGAGGAGAGGCCAAAAGACTTGCCCAAGGTCACACAGCAAGTAAATGGCAGAACTAAAATTCAAACTGAGGACTGCTTCAGTTCTCAAGTCTCTGCCCTACTCATGACATCGTACTTCATTACAAGGAGAGGGGACTAAATTACAGTGGGGAGAGCACGGATTCTGAGCCAGGATGTCTAGGTTGGAATCCTGAGTCTATCGTTTAATGCTGGATGACCCTGGGAAAGTTGCTGAACCTCTCTGTGCCTCTGCTTCCTTTCTGTATAATGGAGAAAACAACAGAACCTACAACTTAGGGGTGTTGTCAGAATTAAAGGACTTAATACATACAAGTAGCTAAGAACAGGGCCAGGCACTTCCTAAACAATAAGTGTTAGCTGGAATCGACTGTGGGGAAGCCCCCCCTCCCGCTCCCGCATGTTTCTGAGCTGGGGTGTGCCCAGCTCAGTGCCAGGGTTTGAGATAACGCCCCTGGGGCTGGACTAAAAAACGAGGGAATCCATTAGCACCTGTGACCCAGTCACATTCCTGGGGTGGGGAACTGCCCACCAACAGCTCTTAGACTAAGGACTTACCCCGAGCCGGGATGACGATCTTAGGAAGCCTCCTCTCTTCTCAGTGGCATGTTGTTCCCACAATAGATAAGGGCACTGAGTTTCAGAGAGGGGACACTTGCCCAGGTCACAAAGGAGTAGCAGAAGAAAAGATCTGAATGCTGGAATGTCCATACACATAATCCGCTACACTTTTCTAATTCCATTGGAGAAACGAGAGTGCAAAAGGTCGTCTTTATGGCCCCTGCTGGCCATATTATCCTACAGTTCTGTGACTGTCCAGTTTATCGGGAGTCTCTGGCTGGACTAAGCAAACTATCGCTACAGGCAGGCCCCTCATCTCATGCTCCGCACTTCACCCACAGTTCTGTATCCTAACCTACACACCACTCTATCACTGATTTCTCTTTTCCACCATCTCAGCTTGCCCTCCTGCCCCCAATCCGATACAGAAGCTCCAACCCACCGCATCCACAGCTGGCCTTTGCCTCGAAGCCTCCAGACCCCCTCATTCATCTAGCACTGACTCCCATGCCTTTCCACATCCCCTACGCTAAACCCCTCGAAATTGCCCCCTTCAGGGCCTCTGCCAGGACGCCCAGCCCCTTCTCCAGCTCGGGACTCATTTCCCCAGCTCTGAGCTCCCTCACAATCAATCCCAAAGCTCGACTCTCTCCCCACCTTCAAGACCCATCCCCAGCCCCCATTCTTCTACTATTCCCTCCGGCTCCCATTTCTCCCAATCCCCTCCCCCAAGCGATCTCCCCTCACCCAGTCCCTTCTTTAGCCCCTGCCTCTTCCCTCTCGCCACAGGGTCCCGAACCCCCGCCCGGGTTCTCAAGCGCCCCCGGCCCCCTCTCGGGGTTCTCACCATCTCCCCGCGCTGCAGCTCCCTCGGCTACGCGGGTTTCCCCCACTCGCTCCTCTCCAGCCTCCCCTTCCGGGTTCCCGCCCCGAAGCCCGCTGGGAATTGGAGTCCGGGCGGCCACGGACTACAACTCCCAGAAGGCAGCACGGTCAAGCTTGGAGGTGGGGAAGGAAGCAAACTGGGCGGGCTGAGGAAAAGAACGACTCTAACTCCCAGGAGGTAGAGAGGGGGCCTGACGGCGCAGGCGCACAGAGCGCCCCCGCCAGGCGCACTGGGAGTTGGAGAGCAACCTCCTCCATTTTGGCCCGGGGCCCTTGGAAAAGGGATTGAGAAAACTGCAAAGGGGCAGTTCTTGTGAGGGGTGGAGAGGTGGGAAGAGCAAGTTTACCGATTTACTTAAACTGATTAACATAATAATTAACAGTGCCTCGTACTTTCTCAAACACTTTCCCATCCATTTTTTCCCCTGGTTTTCTTACCACCACCTCCTAATTTACAAATAAGGAAATTAGACTTAAGCTTTAGGAGGGAGGATAGCTCCATGCACTAGAAATTTGTACATATCATAGTTAGAAGATTCACGAAGACAGGCACCTTTTTGTATCTTGTTCAAGCACACAGAAGAGTGTAAATAAATGTTGAGTAAATATCTATTGTATGTTAATTATATGCCAGACACTCTGCACAGAACCCAAGAATTATCCCAAATTTATAAAAACTAAGGCAGAAAGAGATTGAGATTCTTCTCCAGGGGAACACAGCAATAAAGTGATTTGAACTGAAATGTGTTGGACCCCAGGGCCTCTGCTCTCCACTAGGTTGCTAGATCGTCTCCCCTTAAGCTATATTTTCCTGTCCATCCTCCTCACGGGCCATGAGAGTGAACTTTCTAAAATTGTAAGTTTGCTATATTAAGGAACATAACAACTTCATGAGGGGAACTGCTAATAAGGCTCGATTCTAATGGCCCTCCTCTGAATCTTTTCTCAATTTATCTCTCTTTAATGCAGCCTCTGCCTCACTAGATTCTCACGGTCTGTGAGCCTTCCCAACTGCACTGGGAAGACTTTGGCTAAATTCCCAACTTCTAGCATAGCGCTTGGCATAGGCCCTCATTAGACACGCGCTAAAGGGAAAAGTTGGCAACGGGGCACCTGAAGTTGGGGAGGGAGACTGGTCACATCTCCCTTGCTTCCGGAGAATTGGCAGTTAGGGAGACCCCGCCTCCTCATTAGGCTCCACTGGCTCAGGACCTCAGAAGTGGTCTGGGGGCGGGGGCCTGAGGGGCGACACCTGTCGAAAAAGCTGGCAGCTGAGCGAGCGCTGATTGGTCGGCACTTTGGCGCGCACCGGCAAAGACTGTGTCAGGAGGCGCGAGGCCAGGCTAGCTCTGTGGTGGAAGACAGGGCCTTCCCCAGGCGCGCGTGCGCACGGCCACTCGAACCCTGCTGTTTCCCCTCTCCAGTCTCACACCCAGCACGTCTTGGCGGGAACTGCTGAGGGCGTGGCCTGGCCTCAAGAGGTCGCTCTTGCTCGCCTCCTCAGGCCTCGCGCAGAAGCCTCGCGCCAAAGGGGATTCGCGTCCACCTCACGCCTGGAACGTGGTGGCTGAGGCCGGCCTGAGGTTCGCGCACGCAGCCGGCCTACGGGGACCAGCACGAGACAATGTCTGATCGGGCTCCCAAGTGTGGGGCTGGCGCAAAACCAGAAGGGGGCTGCTCACGCCATTGTGCACGTCCTGAGGCGGGTGCTGGAGGCCAAGGGGAACGGGTCGGGTGACTAGACGGCCAGAGGGGAGCCTGGGGTCCACTTTGTGGTCGTGGCCTCCCTCTGGGAGTTTCAGGCAGGCGGGAGGGCGGTTGTGCCTTGGGTGACTGGGTCCCAAGTCCTGGGCCCGGGGAGGCAGGACCCGAGCAGCAGAGCCGGAGTTTGGGTTTGAGGCTGGGCCTAGGTTTGGGGATCCACGCTCAAGTTTGAGATACGAAGTCTCTGAATAGTGTTGGGGATTTGGGGGTCACAAGTTAGGATCTGGGGTCTCGGGATTTGTGTCTGGAGAGAACTCGTTTTGGAAATCTGAAGGTCTTGGGCTTTGTGGCTGGAAGCTTTCCTGTTGGAATCAGAGATCCTAGTCTGGGGATCTGGAAGTCTAGGATAGCATTTTGGGGGTCCGGGGTCTAATTTGGGAGGATTGAAGCTTCAGTGTAGATTTAGGGTCTAGAATCTCAATGTAGAGTATGAGGTATGAGATTTAGGGTCTGGAGTCACAGTTTGGAACTTTGAGAATTGTTAGGGCCTGCAGTCCCCCCACATTGAGTATGAGGCTTCCATTTTAGAGTTTGGGTTTCAGAGTGGAAGTCACAGGTGAGATCTCAGTTTAGGGTTGGGGGTCACAATTTGAGGGTCTGAAGTGACAGTTTGGGGATCTAGAGGTCTTTGTTTTAGGATCTGAGGTCAATTTGGGGGGCTGAGGTTTGCTTTGGGGAGATTGGATTTCTTACTTTAGGGTTTGGGTTCTCAATATTAAAGTTTGTGGTCTGTGTTTTTTTCTTCTTTTAAATAATTTATTTTTATTTTTGGCTGCATTGGGTCTTCGTTGCTGTGCGTGGGCTTTCTCTAGTTGCGGCGAGCGGGGGCTACTCTTCGTCGCGGTGCGCGGGCTTCTCATTGTAGTGGCTTCTCTTGTTGCGGAGCTTGGGCTCTAGGCATGCGGGCTTCAGTAGTTGTGGCACTCGGGCTCAGTAGTTGTGGCTCATGGGCTCTAGAGCGCAGGCTCAGTAGTCGTGGCACACGGGCTTAGTTGCTTCAGGGCATGTGGGATCTTCCCAGACCAGGGTTTGAACCCATGTCCCCTGCATTGGCAGGCAGATTCTTAACAACTGAGCCACCAGAGAAGCCCTGGTCTGTTTTCTTAATACTAGGATTGGGTTCATATTTGGAGATCAGAAATTAACAGTTTGGGTGTCTAGAGCATCTCAGTATTAGAGTTTAGGGCGTTTAGGTTTGGGAAGGGCTCCTTTTTATGTTCTAGGTCCTCACTTTGGGAGTTTAAAGACATAGTTTTAGTATCTTAATATCACAGTTTAGAGATCTCAAGCCACAGTTTTCAGATGTGGTTCCCATTGCAGGGTCTGACATTTCACTGTTAGACTGAAGTTCTGAAGTCAAAGTTTGGGAATCTTCTCCTTTTAGTTTTAGGTCTGGATCATGATTTACGGGCCCCAATTTGCAATTTGAGATTCATGGACTTCAATTTAGAGTTTGGGCGTTTTAATTTGGTCTCTTGACCTGTGATTATGGGGACTGGGGACTTATTTTGGGATCTGAGTGCTCAAAGGAGTACGATGGGGAAAATGAGGCTCCCTGTCAAGCTGTGCATTCCTCCTGGAATCCCAGAGGTCACTAATAATTCTTTCTTTTCCCCTCTTTGCAGATGTGGGATTCCAGCAAGCACTTGTGTTCCCCTGAACAGCCCAGGACCAACTTCCTGGGTCCCAGGGACAGGTAAGTGTTCGCCCGGCCCACCTCCCTTACAGCTCCAGCCACTCTGGTTGAGTAATAGTAACAGTAGTGTTTACTGAGCATTTACTAGTTTGCCAGACTTTTTGCTAAGCCTTTTGTTTGTATAAAATCCTTTAATCCTCACAACTCCACGAGGAAGTAGGTGCGAATATTACCGCCATTTCAAGATGAGAGAACTCTGAGGTAGTTGGCAAATATCATCTCTAAGCCCTTGCAGGTTTTGACATTCTGATTTTCTTAAATGCCCTTCCTTCCTTTCTTTTATTCACATATTCATTTTGCCATCAAACACCTACTAAGTGTCAGGAAGCTTATAGAGGGGATTTTCCTAGCAGATTGAGGGTTGGATCAGATTTCTCCCTTCCTCCAAAGTCTGGATAAAGAAGAGAGCCAGAGTTCATCTTATTCCCCACTGTCTTCCCCAGTGACTTCCCGCCCACCTATGTCTTCATTTATTAACTCCAAAAATAAGTGTCTGCTTTGTTCAGGTTCTCTACTTAGGTACTGTGCTGAGAAGGGGCAAATGAAGAAAACGAAGAATGCCTCTCTCGCTTGCCTTTTCCTCCTGGAATTCCAGAGGTCACCAACATTGCATTCTCTTTCCCCCCTTTCTAGATGTGGGGTCTTTGTATTAATAAAGACTCTTAGTTGCAATTAACAGAAACCTAGCTAAAACTGGCTTATGTGTAAAAGGGGATTTATTGGATCCTTTAAACAAAAAATTCCGGGGCATCGGGCTTGGCTGGTTCTAGTTGAGAAGTTAAATGATATGGCCAGGAATCTGCCTCTCTTTGCTCTGCTCTTGTCTGTGTTGGCTCTCCATTTGTGAGGGCAAGATGGATCCCAGCCACTCCAGGTCCATATCCTGCCAACTTGACAAGCCTAGCAGAGAGTCTCTTTCCAGGATCCGTTGACTCTGATTGGTCAAGCCTAGGTTACAACAGCAGTCCTGAACCAATCACTTGACTTCTTGGCTAGACCTTGCTTCAGTGCTCCCTAGTGGAAGGGGAGGTTGGGGTCAGCTTCTCTGAACCATATGGACTGAGAGTGGGGAGGGATCATTCTCCAAAGGGAGACTCTGTGCTCCCAATGCAGTGGGCCTGGGTTCAATCCCTGTTCAGGGAACTAGATCCCACAGGCCGCAACTAAGAGTTTGCATGCCACAACTAAGGAGCTGGCAAGCCGCAACTAAGGAGACCACGTGCCGCAAAAGACCCAGAGCAACCAAATAAATAAAATATTTTTTAAAACACATTAAAAATTATAGTTTATGACAGCACTGGTGTAAATATGACTATAATCCAAGTTGAATTATATTCATTTATTTCTCTTCTGGTTTGAAAAGAAATTAAAACATTCTCATAAGCCCCTAAAAGTAGCACCAGCTCTAGGCACTGTGCTTACGCTACCTGATGGATAAGTCAGTCCAGGATATAGCAATAAATAAAAGAGACAGGGCTTCCCTGGTGGCTCAGTGGTTGGGAGTCTGTCTGCCGATGCGGGGGATGCGGGTTCGTGCCCCGGTCTGGGAGGATCCCACGTGCCGCGGAGCGGCTGGGCCCGTGAGCCATGGTCGCTGGGCCTGAGCGTCCGGAGCCTGCGCTCCGTGGCGGGAGAGGCCACGGCGGCGGGAGAGGCCAAGGCGGTGGGAGGCCCGCGTACTGCAAAAAAAAAAAAAAGAGAGAGACAAAAATCCCTCTCCTTATGTTTATATTTATAAGAAAGAGAGAGAGAGAGAAGGAGAGGAAGGAAGGAAAGAAGGAAGGGAAGGAAGAAAGAAAGATAAAGATTTCAGATGCTGATAAAGGATATGGGGATGTGACAAAGAATGTGCTTATTTAGATCAGGTAGTCAGGAAAGGCCTCTAGGGAGATTATATTTAAGCTAAGCGCGGAATGTTAAGAAATCAGCCATGTAAAAATCGGGGCAAAAGAACATTCCAGGTGGAGGCAATGGTAAAGGCCCTAAGGCAGAAATAAACTTGGCAGTTGAAAGAAGCAGAAAAAGACCCACGTGGCTGGAGCTGACCTGTTCCCCACAGAATCAGAGGGCAGAGCTTGGATTAGTGGGTGAAAATTAAACAGACTCTGAGGAAAGAACTTGGCTGAAACCAAAACCATCCAGCCAGGAAAGGAGCAGCCTTGAGAGCGAGTGCCCAGTTCCCTGAGGCCCCTGTGAGCAGAGCCCTAGGTCACACCTCTTCAGGACCGCTACCCAAGAGCGGCCAAGATTTTGCATTTCCTAGTCACCCTTTTTCTCCCCCTCCAGTTTTTTTTTCCCCCCCCCCGGAACTCCTGTGTTTGTGCAGAAGGCTCTCTCAGTGCTTTGCAAAACCCAGAGGAAACACCCAGGGACTAGTTGATATGAAACCCTTTTTCTCAGACATGGTCAAATAGCACCTTGAACTTAAATAGACCTGGATACTTTTTCTTCCTGGCTTTCTTGCTGTTTCTCTTTGGAGTTTCTAGGGAGTCCTCTAGAACAGCAGGAAAGTTGCATGCAGAAAATAAATATCAGGGCCAGGCAAGACGTTAGAGTTCAGCCTACACAGTGTTTCTCCACGGATAGAAACCCAGCACCCACCCTTGCCTCTCGAAATTATGGTTTCTATCAGGAAAGAACTAGAGACCAGTTGGTGGTTTTGTTTTTCTTTCATTCCTTCATTCAGCTGACCAATACGTATAGTCTCCTGTACTCGTGGTGGTTCTGGGAGGGTGCACTAGAAATGCCATCCCCTGCAGAAAACACGTTAATGCTTCTCGTTGGGCTTCAGATAAAGGCAAAACTTCATACTGTGAGCCTGTAAGACCCATAAGACCCTGCATCATCTGGCCCCTACCTCGTCCTCCAGCCTCATCTCACCCCACAGGACTCCTTGCTTTCTGTGCTCCAGACACTTCAGCTTTATTTCCTCTGACTTCTCCATGCTCCCTCTATCTGAAACGTTCCCTCTCCCCCTCCACTGACACAGCTCCACTCATCCTTCAGAGTAGCTTCTGGCCAGGTTTCCTTCCTCTGGAAAAACCTCATAGGTTAGATCAAAACCACCTATCACAAGTTTCCATAACACCGAGCAGCACCTCTCCTTTGTCCCCAGGAGGGACATGTGATTCATGCAGTCACAGAGCCCTGAGCTTAGAAGAGCCCAATGCTTGGTTTAATGCTCTGCTCTCACCATCTTGAAATTCTTAACTTTTTTTTTTGGCCAGGCCGTGCGGCTTGCGGGATTTTAGTTCCCGGACCAGGGATTGAAGCCGGGTCCTCAGCAGTGAAAGTGCGGCGTCCTAACCACTGGACCACCAGGGAATTCCCAGAATTCTTAATTTCTGAACAAGGGGACCCACAGTTTCATTTGCAATGCCCCCACCCCCAGCAAATTATACAGCTGGTTCTAGTCCTAGTTGCCATTTTATGTTTATTTGTGTGACAATTTAATGAATGACTTTATCCCCGACTGCATTGTAGGCTCTAGAAGGGGCTGTAGTTGTTTTATAGTCTTTTGTCCCTGTCACCATCACACTTCCTGGCACATAGTAGGGGCTTAATAAGTAATTACTGAATGAATGAGCGAGAACAATTCTTTCAGGACTTCAGAGTTTGGTTAGGGAGATAAGTGTCTCCTACACTGCTCCCCCATGTCCTCGAGGGCAGGACAGTGATTCCTCTCCCTTTCCACAGTGTCCAGCACAGGGCCTGGCAAAGAGGGGGTGTCAGTTCGTGGGTCTGAGTAGGAACCAAAGATACATCTGTAATCAAGGAAGTGTTTTGGGCTGGGCAGTGCTGCAGGTGACACAAAGTGTGGACATTCAGAGTCGGGGAGAAAAACAAGGGAGGTCGGGGGAGGGTTCCTCGGGTGGCAATTGAATCAGGCCCTGAAGGAAGGTGAGATAAGGATTGGTGGAGACGAGGTGTTTGGGCCTTCCCAAAGAAGTAGCAGGAGTAGCGGCAGCGGTGTGTAATTTGGGAGAGAGACTCCAACGTCTTTGTGTCTCCATCTGTCAGGAGAGAGGGGTACAGGTGTGTGTACATGGATATATTATGAATTATGGATTCAGGGATTAGATCCTGGAAGTTCTGCATCTGCTCAGGAGTCAACTTCTTTCATACCCTTATTTATTCAATCATTTAGCAAATAGGCGATGACTTCCCGCAGTGTGCCTGTTCTAGGTGCTGGAGATACAGCGGTGCCCCCTACTCAGCTCTCACCCAACTGCAGGGACCAGAGAAATGCATGAGCACAGGGGCAGGGGGACCTGAGCAGAGATACCTCACCTGTCCTGTGGAGTTGGGGTCCATTGATGGGAGAGAACGAAAGGAAGTAAGAGATGAGACCAGAGGGGTCAGGTGGGCCAGGCCACGGGGGGCATTATAAGCCATGTTAAGTAAGGGTTTAAACTTGATCCTTCATAATGGGATGGCATTGAGAGGTTCGAAGTGCTTATTAAGTAACTAATGTATTCAGTCCTATTGGTAGCCCTCTGCCTCTAAAAGAATATCCTCATTCCTTTTGCACAGATGAGAAAACCATAGGCAGGTTTGTGTTTCAGAAAGATCACCGTGACTCTCGTAGAGAGTGTGGCTTGGAGGAAGCCAGATGGAAGGCTGGGAGAACTATGTCAGCACATGGACTAGGGCAGGAGCAAGGGGACGGAGAGAAGGGATTGGAGGAGGAATGGGCAAGATTTGGTGACTGATTGGACCAGGGGATGGGGGAGAGTGAGCAGCTCAGACAATGCCCAGGATTCTGTCTTGGGTGCCTGGGGCAGGGAGCTTCTCTGAGCTGGGGAACACTGAGACAAGCGGTCTGGGGGGTCAGATGCCAAATTCCATTTCGGATGTCCTAACCCAAACAAGCTCTTGCCCCAAAACAGGAAGGAGAGGAAAAACCACACCAACAAACTGCAAGAGCTGGCATTGCTGCTACCTGTGGCCCTGAGGACCAGTACCAAGAAGCTCACCAAGGTAAGGGGGCTGAAGGAGATGAGGTGGATTTGGGAGGCAGATCTGAACATATCAGCAATCGGGTTGACCTCCCTTGTCCTAGGAAACCTAGACAGACCCAGCCAGTGACAGCACTGACTTGGCAATGGTCCTGACTGGGAATTTCTGGGAGTCTGTGATCCCATGACTAGAATCCTGGGGGATTCTTTCCTGCAAAGGAGGCAGGGGGAATTGGGAGGGGAAAAATAGGCAAGGTGCTGGGTCAAGGTCATCCCTCTGGGAGTCACACAGCCTGCATTTGAGCCCTCCAGCCCCACACCTGCAGAACTCTGGGCAGCTCGCTCAGGTTATCAGCCTCTCAAGCCTCAGGTTTCCCAGCTATAAAACAAGAAAAAAATAACTCCTCCTACTCAGAGATATTGTGAGACCAAAGTGACATGATAGCCATGACAGGGCCTGAATAAATGTCGGTTCCCTTTCCGGGTGCCTTCTTTTGTGACTTTGTGGGGATCATCTCCATGAGGTAGGGATAAAGCTTCTCGGTGTCTCCCCAGTGGCCACTCAATAGTGCTGAGCTAACACTTGCTCCCAGGACGAACAACTTAATATGAGACTCAGAGATCTGGAAGGTTTGGTGTGATGTTTTCTTGCTATAGTTTCTCTCATTCAGTCCCTCATTCATTCATTCATCAGCCATTTATGGAAAGATTGTCAGATGTCAGAAGCTGTTCTGCCGGCAACAAGGGGAAGCAAAGAAATTTGAAACCCAGCCCTCCTCCTCTGAGAACTTAGAATCTGGTCAAGAAGATAAAGATTTAGGGACTTCCCAGGTGGTCCAGTGGTTAGGACTCAGTGCTTCCACTGCTGGGGCCCGGGTTCGATCCCTGGTTCAGGGAACTGGGACCCTGCAAGCTGTGTGGCACGGCCAGAAAGAAAAAAAAGAGGAAGATTTGAATGCACAATAACTGATCCGATCTAGAATGTTATACTTGCCTTCAGAGAGGTTCAGGGCAGCGGGTGTTTGGGAGAGATTTGCCCGACCCTAACCCTATCCTTCTCCCTGCCAGCCACAGCCCATCCATCACCAGATCACGCTGCTTGTCTCTCCTAAATCCCTCTCAATTGTAGGTGCTTGTATCAGTTTCCTGTGGCTGCTCTAATAGATTACCACAAACTTAGTGGCTTAAAACAACACAACTTTGTTCTCACGGAGTGCCGGAGGTCAGAAATCCAAAATCAGTCCCACTGGACTAAAGTCACGGTGTCAGCAGGAGGGTCCAGGGGAGCATCCATTTCCTCTCCCTTTGCCAACTTCTAGAGGCCGCCTATGGTCCTTGGCTCACAGCCCCTTCCAAGCCAGCAGCGTAGCATCTTCTAGTCTCTCCTCTACCTCTGCTTTTGTCGTCATTTTGCCTTCTCTGCCTTTGACCCTCCAACCTCCTGCTCATAAGGACGGTTGTGATTACACTGGGCCCACTCAGACAATCCAGAATAATCTCCCCATCTCAAGATCCTTAACTTCATCACATCTGTAAAGTCCCCTTTGTCATACATGGCAACATATTCACAGGTCCCGGGGACTAGGACATGGACGCCTTTGGGGGAGGCATTATGCAGAGCACCACAGTGCTCAAAAAATATCTGAGGGATTTTGCCCTCTGTCCTCCAACATTTGAATATCTGGTGTGTGTAGGCACTATAAGTTCTTGTCGGGCAAGGCAGAGATGACTGGGACACAGCCCCTGCCCTGGAGGAATGACAGTTGAGTCAGGGCACAGGCAGCATTTCATCACTGACTAGATGACCACATCTCTTCGTGGAATCCTCCCCAGGCCTCAGCCCACTTTCTTTACCATTGATTCTCTGCTGTCTTAATAATCCCACTTCTTCCCCATCTTCATCCTCCCTTAAATTCATTCCTGGGCCCCCTGCTCCATGTACAACCAGTGTCCCAGTCAGTGCCCAGCCTCCCACCAGACCAGCCTGCCTGACATGCATCATCACAGCTCGTCCAAGGGCTGTGTGACATGCTCAGTCCACTGCTGAATAAACTGTGGGAGCTGTTATGCGTTGTTTCGCCCGTGTTTGAGATTTAGGCTGCAGCTTAGGTCGTGGTATCCTTCCTCACCATCCTGGCTGATTAAGTGCCCCTGCCCCATGTGGTCCATGGCTTCCCATCCCTCTGACCATCACAGCCCTCTGCACATTACTGTGATTGCTTCCGTTTCTCTGATTCCCTTTATCTTATTTTATTTTTTTTAATTTTATTTTTGGCCGCATTGGGCCTTTGTTGCTGCGCGTGGGCTTTCTCTAGTTGCAGCGAATGGGGGCTACTCTTCGTTGTGGTGCACGGGCTTCTCATTGCAGTGGCTTCTCTTGTTGCGGAGCATGGGCTCTAGGCACGTGAGCTTCAGTAGTTGTGGCGTGCGGGCTCAGTAGTTGTGGCTCGCGGGCTTAGTTGCTCCGCGGCATGTGGGGTCTTCCTGGGCCAGGGCTCGAACCCGTGTCCCCTCCACTGACAGGTGGATTCTTAATCACTGCGCCACCAGGGAAGTCCCTCTCTGATTTCCTTTAGATGAAGCGCTCTGCAAAGGTAAAAACCATAATGGATGAATCTCTATCCCCAGCACCCCAGGGCCTAGCACAGAGCAGATAACAATAACAGTTGCGGGGCTTCCCTGGTGGCGCAGTGGTTGAGAGTCCGCCTGCCGATGCAGGGGACACGGGTTCGTGCCCCGGTCCGGGAAGATCCCACATGCCGCGGAGCGGCTGGGCCCGTGAGCCATGGCCGCCGAGCCTGCGCGTCCGGAGCCTGTGCTCCGCAATGGGAGAGGCCACGACAGTGAGAGGCCCGCACACCGCAAAAAAAAATAAATAAATAAAAAAAATAACAGTTGCTCCCCATTGACTGAGAGTTCTAGGTGTCAGACAGTGGATGCCAAGCTTTTTATATACATTTTCTCTCTCTCTTTTTTTATTTTTTTGAGATGGCTACTTTATTTATTTATTGGCCATGGCATGAGGCATGCAGGATCTCAGTTCCCCAACCAGAGATGAAACCCGCGCCCCCTGCAGTGGAAGCGCTGGAGTCTTAACCCCCGGACTGCCAGGGAAATCCCTACATTTTCTAATTTAATCCTCCCCCCAAGACTTGTGAGATGAGTATGAGTATGCTCATTTTTTGGTTCGAGGAAACTGGATCACAGAGGGGTCATATTGTCCAGAGAGGCACAGCTGGCTAATGGCAGAGTGAGTCAGATGTGTCTCATTCCAAAGGCCCACACCCTCCACCACTCTGTCACTTGATGCTCGATAGATGTTTGCTGAATGAATGAATGAATGAATTTCCCTCTGTTGAGACAGTTATAGTTTGCATCGATCTTACCTTCAGGAAGTCTCTGGGATTTGAACCTCTGGTGTAGCCCCTGAGCTAACCTTCCCAAAGTTTCAATTACTAAGCTTTCTTTCTGTCCTGAAATCTGAGTTGATGCCCAGTTGCCTTCTGCATAAAATCTTTGTACTAGTAATAATAAGTGACACTTTATATTGCTTTACAGTTTACAGAGAATTAGCTTAGTGAATGCCCACCATGTGCCAAGCCTGGTGTTGGAGATACTAAGCTAAAAAGACAGGATCTGCTCTTGAAAAACTCATGGTCTAGTTATACAAAGATACAAAAGGTCTTTTTTTTTTTTTTTTAGTAAATTTATTTATTTTATTTATTTATTCTTGGCTGCTTTGGGTCTTCGTTGTTGCGCACAGGCTTTCTCTACTTGGGGAGAGCAGGGCTACTTTTCGTTGCGGTGAGCGGGCTTCTCATTAGGTGGCTTCTCTCATTGTGGAGCACGGGCTCTAGGCTTGTGGGCTTCAGTAGTTGCGGCACGCGGGCTCAGTAGTGCGGATCGCGGGCTCAGGAGTTGTGAGTCACGGGCTCTGTAGTTGTGGGTCGCAGGCGCTAGAGCACAGGCTCAGTAGTTGTGACGAACGGGCTTAGCTGCTCCGTGGCACGTGGGATCTTCCTGGACAGGGCTCGAACCCGTGTCCCCTGCATTGGCAGGTGGATTCTCAACCACTGCACCACCAGGGAAGCCCCCAAAGGTTTCTCTTTAACCCCTTGAGAAGCCGATGAAGGTGTTCATTCTCATCCAAATATCAACTAAGTATTTATTGGACAACTGATTTATCAGGCTCTGTGCTGGGTGATTTCACACACACTAATTTATTTCGTCCTAATGATAATCCTCTGAGGCTGAATGAATATCCTTGTTACCATTGCACAGATGAGAAAACCGAGGCCCAGAGAAGTAAAATGACCCGCTCCCAGTGCACAGCCAGTAAGTGGCAGGTTGGAGCCAGGCCCCAAACCAATAATCTCTTGGCTGTGTCACGTTATTCCTTAGTTAGATTATAGCTTCCTTCCCTGGATCAGGTTAAATAAGTTCAGTGACTGTATTATATTTTATGGAACGATTTCACATAAGTCACCTCATGAGACCATCCTTTTTTTAAATTAATTTTTATTGGAGTATAGTTGATTTACAATGTTGCGTTAGTTTCTGCTGTACAGCAAAGTGAATCAGTTATACATATACATATATCCACTCTCTTTTAGATTCTTTTCCCATAAAGGCCATTACAGAGTATTGAGTAGAGTCCCCTGTGCTATACAGTTGGTCCTTATTAGTTATCTACTTTATATATAGTAGTGTGTATATGTCTGTCCCACTCTCCCAATGTATCCCCCACCCCCCCCAGACCATGTTTCCTGATTTGGGGTTGGAAGATTCCTGCTAACGGTTTTGTTGTTATTCTGGGGATCCAGTTCAATCCAAAAAATATTTATGGGTGTTCTTCCTTCACCAGGCTAACTCCTTTCAGTCTTCAGTTTAAATGCTTCCACTTCAGAGAGGCCTTTCTGGACACCCAAGTCTAATTTCAGAGTCACCTGTTATGCTCTTTTATTCATAATGCTTATCACACACTTGATAATTTTGTATGAATTATGAGTTTATTAAGGTCTGCTGCCCTCCCTGGATTGTAAGTTCCATGAAGGCAAAAAAAAGTATGTCTAGTTCACCCCTCCACATGGCTCTTAGTGGGTAGTATCTTTTTTAGCTCAGTGTCTCCAATACCAGCTCAGCCGGTATTTGGTGGCTGGTTGGGGGATGCCCGCTGATGCTGTGGAGAAGAGTCATTCCTTCATTGATAACTGACTAAGTCACCTCTCGATTCTGTGTGCTTGGGATCCAGAAATCAATTAGCTACAGTCTCTACCCTCAGCTAGTTCAAGGTCAATGGGAGAGAATGATACATAAACAGATAATTATAAAACACTGTGGCAAGTGCCTTGGTGGAAACAGGCCCAGGGTTTTACAAGAATGCAGAGGAGGGACATCTGACCCAGCCTGGGTGAGGAGTCAGGAGGGCAGGAAAGCTTCCAGAAGGGGAGAACACTGTGCTGAGGCTCAAAGGAGGAGGAGCCAGGGAGGGAGTCTGTGGGGAGAAGAGGAGGGCTTTGCATGTGCCAAGGGCCAGGGGTGGGAAGCTGAGCAGTGTGTGCCCCCAAAACTGGACTAGGAGGCAAGCAGGCCTGGGTTCAGATCCCAGCTCTGCCACTTCCTCTCTGTAACCCAGCAAGTCCCTTTAGCGCTCTGGGCCTCCGTTTCCTTAGCTGTAACCACCGGCTTACTGGGCCACAGTGAGGACTAAAGAGCAGAATAGGAACCTCCCTGCCAATGGGGGGATTGTTGGGGCAGGGTCCCCAGTCCCCAGCAGCCTCACATCATCTCAGGCCCCCGCTCAACCCTGTCTTTCTTTTGGGGGCAGAAGGAGATTCTGCTGCACGTCCTGTACTACATTCACTACCTCCAGAGAAAAATCGATGCGGCCAAGGCCTTGCTCGAATCCCACACCACCGATGGGAACGGTGGACTCGGGGGTAAGTAAGTTTAGCCGACGTTTCCTAGCGCCTGCTACATGCCAAGCATTGTCCTGGCCGTCAGGGACGCTGAGTGACTTAGACTGGTCCAGTCCTTCCTGGATCTCACAGCCTGTCTCACGGGACAAGTCAGAGGGATGTCCAAAGTGCTGTGACCCCAGAGGAGGGTGTCTGGGAAGACTGTGGTGGGAGGGGCCTCGGAGCTGGGCCTTCGAGGACAGGGAAGGGGGAACCATGCCAGGCAGAAGAAACAAGGTGAACAAGAGTCTGAAGGCACGAGAAGACACGTGTGGGACGTCTGGGGACAGGCAAGCAGTTGGGTATGACTGGAGGGGCCGTGTAGCACCCAGATGATGTGCACAGACTCCTGAGCCAGGTCCCAACTCAGGCACAGTCCTGTGACCTACACTTCTCTGTGCCTCAGTTTCCTCATCTGCAAAATGGACCCATACCCCCTTTCTGTGTTTGTTGTGAGGATTGAATGAGTTAATACATGTAAAGAGTGCTGTAACACGGCGCCTGGAACAAGCCAGTCATCCCATGCTGTGTGTGCCAGCTGCTATGGTTACTGGTGTGAGGAATACACGGGCAAGAAGGGTAGAAGATGAGGCAGGGACGAGATTCTGAAGGGCCTCAAGTGCCTGGCGGAGGAGGGAGATGAAGAAGATGAGAATGACTGAAGGCCTTTAAACCAGAGGAAAGCCGTGATCGGAGTTTCTTTGAGGAAGAGGTGCCTGACATCTAGTGTGGGGACTTGCTATTAAGTAAGAAGCTGGAGTGGGGGAGATGAGTGAAGACACTTTTAGTGGTGATCTGGATGGGAGATGATGAGGCCAATGTAGCACCATAGCTGAGGGTGTAGACAGAAGTAGGTAAATTTGGGAGTATTTTTTTTTGGCCATGCCGCACAGCATGCGGGATCTTAGTTCCCCGACCAGGGGTCAAACCCATACCTCCTGCTTTGGGAGCGCAGAGTCTTAACCACTGGACCGCCAGGGAAGTCCTTGGGAGACGTTAATGAGGAAGAGTTGAGAGGCCCCGGGCCACCCACGGTGGGTGCTGGAGCCCCTACCATCTTGAGGAGGCTGGAGGAAGAACTGATTTGGGAGGTGGAAGATGGGGAAGCATCTGGGAAGTGTTGGGTCTGTCTTTCCTCTCAGCCGAAGCCCGGAATGTCCTTGAGGACACCTGAGTTCTCGCCTGTACTTCTGCCGCCTGGCTGCGCAACCTCAGCCAGGTCCCATCTCCTCCCGGGACCTCAGTTTCCCCATTTGTAAAGTCAGTCTGGGGACCGTGGCAGCCTCCCTGCTCCCTGTCCATCATGAAGTACTGTCCAGAGGCAGCATTCAGGATGGATGAGGGTGAGAGCATCTGACCTGCCTCATTCTCCATCCTGTGCAGGGCTGGGTTGGAAGCCGGCCGCAGGCCCAGCAAAGGGGAGACACTCCACCCCGTCCAGCACCCCACACTCTCGTAAGTCCCATCTTTGGGGAGGCTGCCAGAAACCTCGGAAGAAGAAGCCGGCCCAAGCATCAGGTACAAGCCGTCAGTGGAGACAGAAGAGGGTGCAGGGGTCAGATGGGAGTGGGGCTCCTTCTCCAGGACCGTCCCCACTCCCAGGAGGCACGGTCGGCAATCCTGAGCCCTTGACAAGGCTCTGGATTCAGATGTGTCTGGGTTCAGCTGTGGTGCCTCCTCTTCCTAGCTCTGAGGCCTGGGGGTGGGTCACTCTTCTCCTGTGAGCCTCAGCTTCCTGGTCTGGAAATTGGAGGGCCTGCCTCAGGGTGGTCCTCAGATTAGGAGCCAGGAGCATGCCGCTCAAGCAGTGCTTAAGTGATGGGGCACATGGCCAGTGCCCAGGAATGGAAGCTGCTGTCAGCATTTATCATCCCTCTGCCAAGTCATCCATCCCCAGGCCAGGGCAGCAGGGAGTGTAGGGTGACAGAAGGACCCCAGTGCGGGAGGCAAGTGTCCCAGGTCCCACCTCAGCCTTGCTACTAACACTACCTGTCCCTTCCCCTTTTCGAGCCTCCATTTCCATGTCCTTAAAAAGGGAGTTGGACCTAATCAATGATTTCCAGCTCTGGCTGCATATCTGAATCACTGGGGTGCTTTTAAAAATGCCTATTACCTGTGCCTCACACCCAGAAAGTCGGGCTTCAGTGATCTGGGTGGAACCTGGGCATCAGTATTTTCAGAGCTCGCAAGGTGATTCTAACGTGTGGGCAGGGGAAGGGGGTATCCGACTAGGTGATCTTTAACTGAGGATCTGGGCCTCTCCGGGAAGGACTGAGTGACCAGGCCAGGCAAAGCTTTGAAGCAGGTTATTGGGCCCAGAGCAAAGACCCCCACCTCAGCCACCTTCTGGTGACAGTCAGGCCCCCAGCCCTGTCTGATGCCATCTCTCTGCTCTCCCAGAACGCCAGACCCGGGCCCAGAACCCTCGTCGCTGTCTGGCCCTGGACCAGCCTGAGAAGCAGGTGACCCCATCCCCAGACCAGAGAGGAGGAAACATGGTGGGAACCATCACCCCTCCAAGATGCCTCGACTCCTGCAGTCACCCCAAGGCTGTGTCATCCCCGTCTCAAGGTGACAGAAAGGGAGGAAGATCCTGGCTGACACTGCTGCATATGGCTGAGAACAGCGTCCACTGTGACATCTCAAGTTGGTGTCTTTCCTCTCCACTAACTTAGCCACTCATTTATATACCACTTGTCAGGCACCCTCGACATCCCAGGCACAGTCCTAGTCACCAGGGATTCTACAATGGACAAGAGAGACGCTGTGTCGCAGCCTCTTTCCAAGTTTCCTTTTCCCTTCAGGCTCTGTTGGGGGTGTAAGCAGGGGACAGGGTCACAGAACTGGAGGCAGGAGCAGGGCCGCCTCGTGAGCCTTCCTTCACTTGAAGCAGCCAGACAAACGCTCTTGTGAGTCCCCATCCCTTTGCCAGCTTGCAAAGGTGTGACACCCCCAGGAGATACGGGCGCAACTGGAAGGCGAGGCCTCAGGTCATCCTACTCCTCTGTCTGTTCCTTCAGCCTTTCCTCCCAGAGCATCTCCTCTGGGCCAGGCCACGTGCGTGGTGCCGGTGACAGTCCAGTGAAGAAATCCCACGCTGTCACTTCCTGGGGTCGCCCAGGAGGCTGTGGGAGCCCCAAGGAGGCGCCTGACCCACCTGGGGAGGGAGGGTGTCCCAGATCTTGAGCTAATCTTGTGACCTTGGGCCAGTCACTTGATATCTCAATGCCTCAGTTTACTTAACTGTAAATGGGTATTATAAAAACTGTACCCTTTGGTAAAGGGCTATCGAGTAGTATGTAAAACTTAAGATTAAAACCGTGCTGCCTTGGTAAGCACTATATACTTGTTTGCTCTCGTCATCTTCATCATCATCATTCTGCTTAAGGATTTTATCTTCCTTACAGCTTCTGATAGGGACGTGGGATTCCAGAAACCTGTGGGTGATTCAGGGAGCCCCCAAACCTCACACAGAGGCCCCAGAGCCTGAGGTTTTGGCTGGGATGGGGGGAGGGAGAGGCTGTGGCATACCCCAGCACCTCTCCGTCCCTGCCTCTGTGAGTCCCAGGATTTGGGCCAGTCACAGGAGTGACCATCCTGACTTGCCCCACCCCCCATAGGCTGTTGGTGCAAAAACAGTGCCCAGGATGCGGGGCCTTACCCTGACTTCGAGGCCCAGCAAGGGGTTGAGAGGATCCATTTTCTCAACAGGACCCAGCCCCGTCCCAGGTAAGGGAAGCCCAGGGATGTGAGTGGAAGAGGCTGAGGCATTTGGTGGGATTGGCTAAAGCTTGGTGAGAAATGGGGTCAATCACCACCCTCGACTGGTATCTGTGGAGTGAGCACCCCTGAGGGCCTAGCTTTGCGTCAGGCATCGTGGGCTCGAGGGAAAACCTTGCTTGCTAGGTGTTGACCAGGGCCGCAGCCCCTCCCTGCCTCCCATCCCACCCTCTAGCCTGTCCCCAGTAGTCACCTGCATGGCTTTTCTAACACACAAGACCTTGATCATGTCAGTTTTCGGTTTTAAGCTATTCCCTCCTGTTGGGTAGAGCCCAGATATCTTAATTAGCATTTGAGACCCTCTCTGGTCCCAGCTCACCTCGCCAGCCCCCTTTCCTGCTCCTCAACTGCAAACCTTACCCTTAACAACACCAAATATTCGCCACTCCCTGCGGGAGCCATGCCCATGTCCCCTCTGGGCTTCTCACCCTTTGTTCCCTCTTCCTGGAAGCTTGATCCCTTCGTCCACCTGGAAAACTACCCATCCTTTAAGCTTAGCTCAGCTTGGTCCTCCCTCCTGCCCTGCCCACCGTATGTGTCCTCCTCAAAGCCCCATCACAGCTCTGCCCCCATTTAGTCAGCTCTGATTACAGCTGGCCTCTCCTTATAAGCCCTGAAGCTCATTGAGGGCGGGCACCCCCCAGCGGCCGGCACGGAGAGATCCCTGTCTTAGTCCACAGGGGGTGACACTGAGACACCGAAAGGGGAAAGGGCTCGCCCCAGGGCCCACGGTGTTTCCAGCCCGGGGCTCCAGGTCTGCCTCTTCAATTCCTCCTCTTGCAGGCAGAAGCTGGTGTTGTGCGATTACAGCGAGGAGGTGGACAAGGAGTCCCCAGATGCTGACCCTTGGCTTCCTGCCTGGACCCCAAAGGGCAGTGCCCATGGTGACTGAAGCTCTGTCTGTCCTCCTTGTAGCCTGGTGTGGGGTGTTCTTGGTACCTTCCTTCTGAGGATGTCTGTGAAAGGGGGGAGAGCGGGAAAGGGATGGATGTCCACTAAGCACAGGGATGGCAACACACAGCCTGCCCACTGTCCCTGAGCCATCAGTTGCCATGGCAGACGTTGCTGATCAATCATTACTCTTTCTGTTGATCCCAGACACTGCCTCAGAATCTTTCTTAACACAGAGCTCCAGATAGCTAAAGTCAGTCTATTGGATCTGGCACATCAGGATGTTGATTTTTTTCCTGGCCATACCTAACAAGATGCCAGGCATCGTGCCTCTTAATTTCCTCTTCCAAGCACTCACAACAAGGAATTGACACAGTCACCTTTCCCCAGTGTCTGGCACCATCTGCTCAAAGCCAGCTGCTGTGCTGGGGGAGAGGGCAACCTCTGACACACCCTCGAGCCTGATATTTCCTTTTCAGGGAGCCCACTCGCCTTGGGGCCTCCCCAGACTGACAACTGGAATGCGACAGGCCACCGGAGGGAGATCCTAGGGCTCAGCCCCTCCCTCTTCAGCTCCCCCGGGAAACTGCAGCCAGAACAGATCCTGGAGGATGGCACCGAGTACCTGACGCAAGGTGAGCACCCAGGGCTGAACCTGATGCTTGGTTCATTCAGAAAAAACACCTAGAGTGACACCCACCAAGTGTGCAGCCCTGTGCTGGCAGTGCTGGATAACCAGGGATGAATCCCACCCAGGATGAATCCCATCCCAGCCCTCGAGGAGCCCACAGCCTGGTGGGGAGCAGCCCCAGGCCAGCATGGCGTGTGGAAGGCTCCAGGAGCCTGGAATAGGGACCCACTCACTCTGCCCAGGTTGGTGGTTCCCCACGGGAGCTGGCCTGTGAGCTGGATTTGGACTTGGGGCAGAAGATCCCAAAGCCAAAGCCAGAGAAGGGCACTCCAGCTAGCAGGGGTGGCGGGACAGAGGCACGGTGCCCTGAGAGAGTTGTTTCTGTCCCAGCCAGCCCTCTGGTCTCCCTCCCCGCCCGACAGCTCTCTTTGAAGAAGTATTCTTAGATCCTGCGTCTTCACCTCCTGCCTGCACTCCTGAGGGACCACAGAAGAAGGTAGGTGTCTGCCCATGCATCTGTCCACAAACACATCCATCCTTCTCTCCACCTGCTTGATCCACTCATTCGTCCCCTCGACCTTTCAGCTCCTCCCCCACTCACCTGTCCATCCATCATGCTTCTCCTCATCCTTCCAGAGACTCATCCACCATCTGTGCCCTCACCTGCCTGCCCGTCCTTTGAACACTCCCTGCTGGCCACCAGGCGCCCTGCTGTGTGCTGGGCCCTTTGAATGAACCAGACACAAAGGATAAAAGCTGAAAGCTGCCAAGTGCCCAGAAAAGACCCCACATAATTTTATGACTGCTCTATGAGTCAGGCTCTCTTGTGACCCCATTTGACAGATGAGGAAATTGAAAACAGCAGGTGACCCCCAGGATCCTCAGTTGGAAAGAGCGTCCTTCCCAGGCCTCGGGGCTGATTTCCGTAGCACCGTCTGCTCCAGCAGTTCAACGTCTGACTGCCAGAGGGGCAGCCCCAGCTCCGGTCCCCAGTGTGTGGCCCCCTCCAGTGGGTGGGAAGGTGGCCCCCTGCCTCAATGAACAGCTGAATCTGCTGTAGAAACAGAAATAGACACCTTTAGCGGAGCTCTTGGAAGTGCAGCCACTGCACCAAGTGCCTCTCGGCCTTGCAGAGGATGTGTAGTGACACCATCTGTGCATGAAACTGAGGCTCAGAGGAGTTAAGACTTGCCCGGGGCGTCACGGCTACTTCGCAAGGTGGTAAACTGATGGGATTGAGAGAGAGTGCCCCAGAATAAGAGGCAGAAGACCCCCATCCACCTCCTCTCTGACCCCCTGTGGGAACTGGGGAAACTTAGCTTGAATTTCTCAGGAGGCGTCTGGAGGCTGTTTTGAGCCTGAGCTGTTTGTGATGATGCTCGTGTGACCTCCTAGGAAAGCAGTGAGTGGGGGCCATGAAGGGACAGCACTGCCCCCCTCCGTCTCCTCCCATCTTTCTCCTTCACCCCCCAGGACACACCCCCTGAGGCCCCCGAAGACCTTCCTGACTCGCACAGCCGGTGCCAGTCCTTGGTCTCGCTGGACCACTGCTACCTGTTGCTGCGTGAGAACAGCAAGGTGCCGTGTAGCCCCAGCTCGGAGGACACGGACACAGACTCGGCGTGGAGGCAGCAGGAGGTGAGGGAGACAGAAAGCCATCCGCCTGGTCAGTCCGCGTCTCCTTCCCGCCCTCACCTCTCTGTCTCCCACCCAGGATGTTCAGGCCAACCTCGAGGGCCTGCAGTCCTCCAGCGATGAGGATGAGAACTATACGTGGACCCCCACCCAGCCGGCCTCAGCCCTGCCCGCAGCCGGGAGGGAGGCCAGGAAGGGCAGGGCAGGCAGGGGCCTTGTGAAGCCCAAGGAGAGCAAGCAAACCCCCTGCCCCACCCAGATGAAGAAGAAGTGTGTCAACGGCTTCATCATGTTCTGCAGGATGAACCGGAAGCAGTACATCAGGTGGGAGGGCGTCCTCTTCGGCCCTGATTGGGGCCCTACCTCACTGTCCATCCACCCGCAGAGCATGCCACCCACTGCTGACGACACATTCCTCAGCCACGCTCTCCCGGCCTCCCCCTGGCCCCGTGGCACTGGTCAGGGCCTGTGCACTGCAAGCAGTGAAACTCAGCTCAGACTTAGGAAAAAAAGGAAACTAACTGGCTTGAATTAATTAATATCATTAATTAAATTTATATAACCTGAAAAAAGAGGAGCCACCTTCAGACGTGGTTGGTCCTTGGGTTCAAAGGACGCTGCCCGGGATCCTTGTCCCCCTCCACTCCACGCTCTGGGTTGGCTTTGTGCTCCATCACGCTGGGCTGGGCTGGGGCAGGCTCTCCCGCAGGAGCTTCAGGATCGTGTCCTGTCTCCCGCCCCAGCAACCCTGTGGGAAGAGAGCTCCTCGTTTCTAAGATTTCAAGCAAAAGTTCTTGGGGCCGACTTGACATGATCTATCAGGCGCCTAGCCCTGAACCGATCTTGCCAGCCTGCAGCCTCCGTGGAGAAGAGGTGGTGCTGGTATCGGAGTGGCGGATACAGGTCCCAGGACACGGGGTGGCCCCTTTCCAACCACCATTTAGTCCAGCTCCCTTCTTTGCCACCTCTGCTCCAGGGGGCGCGAAAGGGGGCATCTTTCAGGGCAACACGGAAAGATCCGAGTTCTCAGATTTGGAAAGCTGTGGCTCTGAGAGGGCCAGGGACCCTCGTATGGTCACACCGTTGGCCTTGGCCCAAGCCAGGCGAGTCTGCAGGCCTCTCCTCACCTCCTCCTCCCTCCTGCCCCAGAGCCTGCCCTGGGACCGCATCCACGACCGCCACCAAGGAGCTGGCCCAACTCTGGCGGGTGATGACCCTGAAGGAGCGGAGACCATATTGGTGAGAAGCCCCTGCCCAGAAGGTGTGGGTGACGGAGGCGAGGCCCCTGCTTCTCATCCTGCTCTGATTTTCAGAGCCTTGAGCTCTGTGATGTTGGAAACAGGTTGGGAGTTTCCTCGGGCAGGAGATTTGGGTGTCACGAGCTCTTATGAAAGAGTTGGGGTGACAGAAGCAGAGCGGCACTCTACCCGTGCCTGTAACTTCGAAGGGCAAACAGCTTAATTCTGGATTTGGACCCCACTGCCCTAAATTTCCTTTGCCCTCTCTGCCACAGGGAGTTTCTCAGAGCAGAAAACTGGGTCTTAACTTCCCTGTCGCTTGGTCTTCTCCTTCTCTTCCCCTCTTGATGCCCCCTCCCTCCCGAAACCCTCTCCTCTCCACCTTCCCAGCTTGCAACTGGCCCCGGAAACACACGTGCACGTGCACGTGTGCAGATGGTGACAGGTCCTCCCGGGAGCCAGTGGCTCCCCCGCTGGGGCCAAATAAAGCCCCGGACGCCCGCTCAGCCCAGGCCCTGGTCACTGCTGGGGCCAGAGCACTGGGGGTGGGACAGAGATGGCCGGGAGGCGACCAAGGAACCCCGCCCATCCTGCCACCTCTCCCCCAGCACCAAAGCGCGCAGGTTCAGCCGCCGGCACAACCGGATCGTGAAGAAGGGCAGCTCCAGCAGCGAGGACGAGGACTGGGAGAACCCCAAGCCCTTCTACCAGCTGCTGGCTGAGAAGGCCCGCTGCTCCGCAAGCCCCGCCTTTCCGCCGCCCCCTCACCGCGCGTGAGGGCAGCCTCACCCCCCCCCCCCCCCCC
>NW_006786304.1:1355805-1357105 GCF_000442215.2 Lipotes vexillifer | reverse complement strand
CCCCCCCCAGCCACTGCCTCGCAGCTCCTGCAGCCGTGGTCTGAAACCAGGCACCGGTGGTGAAGAGGTTGTCTCGCCCTGGGCATCACCGCCACTAGTGCAGATCCCCTCAGTCAGGCACCCCCAAGTTGGAAGGCGGCTATTTATTGACCCCGGTGCTTTGTGCGTTTGCCTTGGTACGGGGCAGCCAGAACTTCTCCTGCCCGGGGTCTGCAGGCGTCTCACAGCCCCTTTCAAGCCTGGCCTGGCCTATCAGAGGAGCCGCAGGTGGGGAGGAAGGACCCCCCCGCCCCCTCAATGAAATGCAAGGAGGTGAAGTTGCCCTCTGCCTGTCCTTTGCCCAGCCCAGAATCAAATGCTTTCACCCAGTTGTATCTCACTCTATGCCTCCGGCCCTGTTCTATTTATAGATTATTTATTGTTTTCAACTAAATAAAGTGGAAACTGTTACCAGCAAGAGACAGGGCCGGGCCCCTGGTCTCCTGCTTTCTCAGCTCTGCTCATGGCAGGCACCTTCCCAAGTAGCACCACAAACCTGCCTCCAACCCTGTTCCCCCTCAGAGAACATCTGGTCAGAAAGCCAGAGTCTCAAGGTGAGCTTTTTGTGGTTCAGCTTTTCCTTGGGCAAGTCGTTGGAAGATAACCCACACCCCCCGAGGTTCTAGTTGTCTGTTAACTTTATTTTAATTGAAATGAAGGCATAACATGTCCTAGAAAAATAAAGATTTAGGATACAAACTAGACACAGGGGTCAGGGTTGGCCCGAGGGTCAAGGGATCTTTGGTCTGGGGCTGGACGTGCTACTGAGGGCTCTAGTCCAGGAGGAGCTAACGGAGGACCCTGGCCCACAGACCACACAGCCACATCCCTCGTGGGCAGGAAGGGCCCGGCGGGGAGGGTCCATCAGTCTCCAGACACAGGACTGCCCGTCCTCCACCCTCGGATTCCCAAGCAGTTCTGGGAACACTGGATGTCAGTGGAGCTATTAATAGTGTTTCAGGGAGTGATAGGGAGAGGGCTCAAGTGGGTTGGAAATCCAGCCATTCGGCAGGGCTTTCAGCTCACAGCTAGTACCAGGTCGAGGAGGGCACAGCCCCTGAGTCAGGAGCCCCAAATCTCCCCATGTAGATCAGGAGGCAGAGCAAGGAGAGGGCTGTAACAGAGGACGCGTCCCGTCAGAGGACGTTGCCCTGGACAGGAGTGGGCCTCCAGGGAGTGGAGAGGTTGAGCAGCAGCGGGGAGGGTGTAGTGTGTGTGGATGGCAGCCATCTTCGTGTTTGAGAGGCTCCCCCCCCCCCCC
>NW_006786304.1:1353116-1355731 GCF_000442215.2 Lipotes vexillifer | reverse complement strand
CCCCCCCCCCCCCCGGGCTGTCCTCGAGCACCATGGTCAGGGGAGGCCACGGGGCCCGGTGGGTCACAGTTCCAAGGGATCTTCCACAGGCACTGACTGTAACTGGGTCAGGACCTTGGTCTCCACTTCTAGCCCCTCATCAACCTCGCCCCCCGCCGTGGCCCCCAGGAGCAGCCCCTCGGGGTCGGGGTCCGGCAGCCTCAGCACCGTGTGGGGGGCCTGCGTCCCCAGCCCCTTCTCTGCCTCTAGCAGCCCCTCAGTGCCGGCGCTCAGTTCCAGCCCGGCTGGCCAGATGGGCACTGCCGCAGGCGACAGCAGGAGCCCCTCGGGCGGGGGCGCCTGGAAGCTGGGCAGGAGGCCGGAGGAGTCTGGGGAGAAGGGCAGGCTGGCGGCAGCCAGGGCGGGGGGCGGCTGCGCAGACAGTGCGCCTAAGGCGTGGGCCTCCGGCAGAGCGGGGCTGGGGGCCACCGGGAGGGCTCCTTCGGGGACTGAGATGGCCGCGTCTGGCTTCAGGGGCAGGGCCAGGCTGGGGGCCGGTGACAGGACCTGGGAGACCAGCATGCTGGTGGGGAAGGTGGCGGTGAGGATGATCTTGCCCTGCTGCACGGCCACACCTGTCACGATGGGGCTGCCAGACACGGGGTTGGCCAGCAGAAAGTTTCCTGTGGGGAGAGGAGAGGGGCCAGGAGCAGAGGTGAAGAGTACGCCGCTGGAGAGCAGGCAGGGAGATCAGCCAGAGGCAAAAGGAGCCCCTTCAGGGTCAGGGTGAGACCAAGTCTGCGTGGCTCGAGCCTCAGGGTACTGCCTGGCACGGGAGGGTCTGGGACCCGCTGGGGATGAGCTCCCCACTCCCCACCGTTGCCCCAGGAAGCCCACTGACAGCGCCATCCCTCCCTGAGGTAACTGTACCCCCCGCCCAGCCACCAGAAAGGGGTACCTGGGGCAGTGGCCGAAGGCAGCTGCAGGGCAGTCACGCCCACCCCAGAGTTTATCAGGTGCACGTTGGCAGGGCCCGGGGCAGCTGCCACCTTCACGGGGCTGCCTGGCCCAGCTGCCAACAGCTGCAGTGGCCCCACAGCCTGAGGCAAGGTCACCACCTGGGAGGTGGGCACCACCTGGGGCAGGTTCAACAGTGGGGAGGTGGGGCCCAGGCCAGCAGGGTAGCCAGAGGGTGGGGAAAGTGGCACCACTTGTGGAGCAGCCACGGAAGTCACTGGTCCTGGGGGCAGAGGAAAGGTGGCAGCCGGCGGGGGGCCAGGCACCACTTGGGGCAGAAGCCCTGGTACCTCCTCTCCAGGCGGCCCTGAAGCAGCCACCTGGGCCCCCTTGGTCTCAGGGGCTTCAGGCTGAGCCTCCTCCAGGCGAACCTCCCCAGTCTGAGGGTCCAGGACCAGGGAGGTCTTGCCCTCGCTGGCCCCCTGGGGGCTGGGCTGCGGTGCAGGGGCGCCCCCGCCCCCGCCGAGCAGCAGGGGGCCCAGGCTGGAGGCCTCGCCCAGGGCCAGGCTGTTGATGATGACGGGGCTCCCATTGAGGAGCACCGCTGGAGAGCTGCCGGCGGCCAGGAAGCTCCCGTTCACCAGGATGGAGGAGGAGGCGGGACACGGCGCGGGAGGGGCGGCCCCGGCCAGGAATATGGAGCCCTGGGCGGGGGCCTCGGCCGCCACTGGAACCGCCCCCCTCTCCAGGTCCTCAGGGCTGCGGCTGGACTCGTCCTCCGTAGTGGGGTTCCCATCAGATTCGCTGGCCGGAGAAAGGATTGTGAGTTGTGGTCCCGAGTGCTGTTTCCCCGCTGGCCAGCCCGATTCCTGCACGGAGCCGGCTGCAAAGTGCTCGGAGGAAGCACAAGCCGCCCACTGCCTCCCCACCTTTTCCCAGCCCAAGTTCCTGTGCACCATTTCAGGGGGTTATGAAACCTCCTCTCTGAGACCACCCAAGGGCCCCAGGGAGGAGCCTCTGCAGTACCACTGACTAAAGGCTCAAGCTTGCCGCTTTCGGGGGGAGGCGGCCCTCCTCTCCCAACTCCTCGGCCTCAGGGCCCCGGAGGCTGAGCTACCAGGCTGCCTGAAGTCTCCTGAGTCGGCCTGAAAGGAGCCGAGTGGCTTTGGAGAGAGTAAGGAGGTAGTCGCCCGCTCAGTTCCCGGTGCCCTCCCCCGACCCCCCTCCTCCCCGGGCGTCTGAGGAGTAGGAGGCCGACGCGCAGGGTGGGAGGAGAAGGGCTTGGGTTACAGGGAAACCGGAGCTGGGGAAGGTTCACGTTTCACAACAAAGACAGAAGACGGACCACGCTGTTTGGGCCCTGGGGGGGGGGGCGGGAAGGGGGAAGGTGAGACCGAGCAACGGTCATGGAGGGCCTGGCCGCGAAGGGGACTGAATAAGCCCCTACGCCGGGTGGGGAGGACAAAGGCCCCTCCTCCTTTCCCGCAACCCCTCATTTTCTCACTGCCGCCCCGAGTCTAGCCGCGGACACGGATAGGATCTGGGACGGAGCCTTGAGTGGAGCAGAGAGAGGCGGTCTCCCGGCCTCCGCGAGAGGAGCATTGGTGTCCGGGTGTCTGGGAGGGCCGGGGCGCGCGCCCGTTCCATGCACACGGATTCCCCGCGCTCGGCTGGCGCCT
>NW_006786304.1:1349467-1353106 GCF_000442215.2 Lipotes vexillifer | reverse complement strand
TGGGGGGGGGGGTGCTGGTGCATGGCACGTCTCCGGGAAAGCGGGACTGGCGCCGCCCGGGTCCCCTCACCTCTTGCAGGGCGCGCCGCCGCCGCCCCCGGTCCGGTCGCGCTGTCGTCGGTTCTTGAACCAGTTGCTAACCTGCGTGAGCGAGAGGCCGGTGAGCGTGGCCAGGCGGCGCTTCTCGTCCGGCGTGGGGTAGCGGTTGCCGCGATAGCAGGCCTTGAGCGCTGCGCGGGACCGCTCCTTGAAGCAGTAGACGGTCTCTTCGCCGTCCCAGATGGTCTTGGGCAGCGGGAACTTCTTGCGCAGACGGTACTTGTCCACCGCGCCCAGCGCGCGGCCACGGGCCCGTTCGGCCTCGTGGTAGCGCGCGCGCAAGTAGAGGTCCTGCAGAAACGCGTGGTGGGCGGCGGGGAAGGGGCGGCTCTCGAGCAGCCGGTAGAGCTCGGCGTACTCGCCCCGCTGGAAGGCCACCAGGGCCCGAGCGCGCAGCACCGGATCGCTGCCACGTAGGCGCTCGGCCGGGGGCAGTGCGCCCAGGAAACGGCTCAAGCGGCCGGCGTGGCCCGCCTGTAGCAGCGCCTCGCACACGCACGCCACCTGTTCCGGCGAGAAGCGGAGACCCGTGGGCGGCTCGGCAGCGGCCTCGGGGGGCGACCCGGGTACGCCCGGGGATCCCGGGCCCTCCACTTTCACCGCCGCTTCGCCCGCCCCGGCCCCGGCCGCCGCCGCTGCCTCACCCTCGGCCGCCTGCAAAGTCTGCAGAAGCTGGCGCGCTTCCTCCTCCTCCTCTTCGGTCGCTGCCGCCGCCACCGCCTCCCCCCCAGCCGCCGGCCCCGCGCTCGGCTCCGCAGGCAAGGTAGCCATGTTTTGCAACTTTGGGAAGTTCCTCCCTCCTTCTCCTCCTCGCCCGGCTCCCCTCCCCGCACCCCCCCGCAACTTCGCCGCTTCCCGATCTTCTCCCGCCGACCCCGCGTCTCCCCCCTCACCACCGAGGCCAGGCCCAGTTCTCTATTAGGGTCTCTGTCCCAGTGTCTGTGTGTGTGCCCGTCCCCCTCCCCGTCTGTACGTGATTGTCCCTTTGTTTTCCCTTCGCCTCAGGCCGCGCTTTTTGCCTCCCCCCCGCGTGTGCCTCTGGTTCAGGGCCTCAGTTTCCCCATCGGGACAACGGAGAAGGCAACAGGCCGTCCGGCAGGGCTAAGGGCGCGAAGCCGCCTCCGCCCCGAGACTGAGCTTCTGCACGCCTCCGTCTCCAGGGTCCTCCGAAGGCCCCCCTCACTCCCCATCTCGGCCCGCGCTCCGCCCCTCGGAATTCCCGGCTCCGCAGGGGGGCGGGTCTGGCTGGGAGAAGGGGCGGGGAAAACGGGCTAGAAAGTTTGCAGCAACTTTTCTTGAGCGTAAGTCAGTCTCTGGAACGGATGCGCGTGGCCCGCGCAGGCGCAGTGGTAGGAGGATGGCGGCGCTAGCTGCCAGCCCAGCACCCCCCTTCACCGCGGCCTGACGGCACAGCTGGGCCACAGCTGGACAAGAGGCGGTGTCTCCTGGTGGCCCGCCCTTCTTCTCCTATTGGCCGGATGTCGAAGCCACGCCCCTCAGCCCACCCCCACCCCTGATACGTCCGCTTCGCCTCCCGCTAGCTTGCTGCCAGGCCATTGGCCACCTCCACTCGCCTTCCTATTGGCCCACTGAAAAGCCTCCTGCCCTCAAAGCAAACAGCGGACACGAAGAAATTTCAGAATTTTGGGCAGACGAGAGGGCCTTTTATTCGCGAGGATCGGGGGTGGGGGTCCTAGGTGGCGAAAGACAATAAATACCGAGGAATGTCGGGGTCTTAGTGCATCCAAAATGTGGATTAGGGTGCTGGGGTCCTGGAGCCTGTTAGCGGGTCGGAGGAAAGGTCAATAAATACCCATACTGCCGAGGCGGGCGGAGCCGTCTGTGGCTCCGAGAGCAGCGCACGTGAGGAGGGCGCGAGAGTCCCCGAAAAAAGCGGGGCTGTCAAAAGGTAAAGGCGGAGCTCGCGCTAGACGTTCACCGCGGAAAGGGAGTCTTCCCGGGAGGGCAGGGCCTCATGCACAAGGAGGATTTGTGGTTTGCAAGCCGATGTGGGTGGGGGGGGTGCCTGGAGGGTGAAAAGCAGATGCCGACCCCTGGCCCTGCTGCCTTCTCTAGGTCGCAGCTTGCCCATCGACGTCGGGAGCCTCAGCTAGGCCGGAGAAAGGAAGAGGTCCGCGATCCCCCCAGCAGCAGTAGCAGCAGCATTCCCGGCTACAAGCCTCCCTGGAGCCGCGGCCCCGGCTCCTCCCTCCCCGGCCGCCAGGGGGCGGGCCCGGATCACAGGGCTGGAGCTGGGGCGGAAACCCACGTTCGGAGTGCTGTGAACTGGGGGGCGGTGGGAGTGGCTTCTGGGCCGTGCCTGGGTCACCAAACCCTCCAGCGGAGCCCGAGTGGAGGACAGGCTCGGGTTCTAGGGTTCAGGCGGCGAAGGCGGCTCCCGGGCGGGGTCAGACTGTGGCAAGATAGCCGGCGCAGGCCACCAACCCAATGCAGCCCAGGGCGGCGGCACAAGCCAGAGCAGAGGCGAACAGGAGCAAGGAACGCGCCTCCGATAGGCCAGGCCTAGGGACCTGCGGGGAGAGGGCGGGGGTCAGCACTGGCGACGCGCGCCTCTGATTGGCTCCCGGGGCCAGCCCCGCCTACGCCCATAAGAGGGCCCACACACTCCCTGCACCCGCCCCGCCCCCTCACAGCGCTGGTAGCTGTGATTGGTCGGCTCGCAAGCCTAAGTCTTGTCTCAACTCCTCATTGGCTGCCTCTTAGAGGCCTGTGTTGATTGGCTGCCCGAGTATCCTCCCTCCCCGCCGCGGGCCCCACCCCGCAGAGGCGCAGCTAAGCAGAGGCGGCTTGGGGTACGTGGAGCTGGGCGGGGGCACGCGACGGGCGGGCGTGAGCAGCCGGACGTACCCTGGCAGGGAGCAGCAGGTGGCGGCGGTGCATGGGGCCTGGCCCCACCAGCGGGCACTGGCCCAGAGCCACGGCCGGGGGGCCATCTAGCTGGAGAGAGAAGGGACAGGTGACCCGATCCGAGCCCAGCTCGGCACGGCCGCCCTCGGCGGGGTGCAAGAGACAGAGAGGGGAGTCGAGGTCGGGGAGGTCATCTAGGGAGATCCTGGATGGGATTTGGTGAGAGGCCTGAACCGAGGGAGATCTGGTAGATTTGGGCATGAATGGAGGGTGTCTGCTGACTGGAACCTCAAAGAGGTAGGGGTGAGCCTCTAAGTCTGACAGGGGTACGGGTAGATGGGGACAGAGTGTGCAAAGGGGCCAGCAGGCTTGACGCAGGGGAAAAAGAGGGGTCTTACATGGGAAGGTGGATCCGTGGCCCGGGGACTGGGGACCCCCGTGACAGCTGGAAGGAGAAGAGAGAGGCGCAGGGCGCGTGGAGGGTCGGAGAAGGGCGGTGGCGCGGCGTGCCCCAGCCTGGGCCCCTCACCCTCCCCCAGGTGTATACACACGCCGCGGGCCCACCTCCCCCCCCCCCCCCCCCACACACACCTTGCATTCCTTCACCCACCCATGGTGCCTTGAAGATGACTCCAACTGTAAATAAACATTGGCGGGAAGATCTCTACAGTC
>NW_006786304.1:1336673-1349427 GCF_000442215.2 Lipotes vexillifer | reverse complement strand
CCCCCGCCGGCGCCTCAGGAAAGGTGGTGGATGAGGGACTCGCCTGCGGCTCCCCCGGCCTGAAGCAGCTCCATCCGCTCCTGCAGCTGCCGGACGTGCGCCTCCAGGTCTCGGTTACGGGCCTGGGCCTCGCGGAGTTGGCTGCAGGGGAGGTAAGGACCATGAGCCCTTCAGGATTTCGGCTAGAGAGGCTGCTAAAGGTAGTAACTGTCCACGACTCCCGACCCCGACCTGGCGAAGTTCTGGTTGGCCGTTCGGATGGCCTCCAGCTCCTGGCTCAGGCTCTGTCGGGTGAGCACCTCCTCCTCCAGGGCCTCCTGGAGTTTCCGCAGCGTCACCTCGGCCTCTGCCACCGCCTCCGGAATGGCCTCCGGAACTGCCGCTTCAGCCTGGGTATGGGAACCGGGCTTAGGGCTGCCTGTGGCTTCTGGAGCTTTCGAGACTTAGGCATAGGTTCCAGGCCTGGGATCCTCCTTTGACCTCTATTCCTGCACCCCTGAGACCTTTCTGGAATCCCCACAGCTCCTGCAGTGATCTAAGCCCCCTCCTTCCCTAACCCAGCCCAGCCCTCATCTCCAGCCTTTAATCTGGTCTCCTCCCATCCACCTTCCACACCAAAGGGCTGTTCCTATAACACTACACAGCTTGACCATGTCCCTCCCCTGGAGAATCTCTCCAGCCCCTCAGTACCCTCAGGAGGAGGCCCACCACACGAAAACTAAAGGCCCTGTCTGGTGTGCGTCTGCTGGCCTCTCCAGCCTCCCCTCTCCTCACTCCTCACCCTCCTTCCTCCTGGAACAGCGCAGGCTTACTACCCTCCTTTCATGTTTCAGAGCAAACCAGCTGGTTCTCACCTCAGAGCCCTTACCCTTCTCTTTGCTGACCAATGGGTGGTCCTCCTGCTTCTCCAGGGCTTCCCCTCCCCAGAGAGTTCCCCTCCATGCACACTCACTGACCTGTTTTAATTTCTCTGTGGGGATCATTTCTGACTGAAGTAACCTTGTCTCTACTTTGTTTTCCATCTTTTTCTGTCAAGGAACCTCCCAGAGGGCCTAGCACTCCATGGCGCACACTATCCCTGAAGGCCTCCACTTTTCTCTCGATTCGTCCCTCACTGACCCTCTCCTCTAAAGACTCCTAAAGACTCACCGTTTCCTCTGGTGGGGGCACCGTGGGTTCCAGGCTGGGCTCTTGCAATGGCTCAGGCAACGCCTCGGCCTCCAGTTCCATGGGTGTGGAGCGCGGGATCTCATCATCCCTGGGGAGAGGAAGAGGGCGAGGGGAGGAAGAGCTGGCCTCACGCCAGAGGCTGCCAATCCCCTGTGTTTACAGCCAGGACTCCCTAGCCTGTGCTCTGGGGCAGCCAGACCTGAAGGCTCCAGGCTTGAGGAGGGGGAGGGGCAGAGTGAAGGGAACAAATTGCCAGGCTGGTGAGACAGGTCCTCCTCTTGTTAGGACAAGGCCTGCCCCTGGCATGGCCTCAGGCCCCTGGAAGCTGGCCTCTCTGCACCTTCCTCGGGAACCTGGGGTCAGGAAACCCATGTTCTAGGATCTGCCCATCTCCGTCTCCATGTGCGCTTTATAGGCCCCTCTCCTAAGGGCCTCAGGAAGTGAGGGAGACACTCCCAGCTCTGGCCACCTCCAAAGAGGTGGTCTTCAGACTGGGTGTTTGACCCCAAGCCTGACTCTAGACAGCAGCCACCCCTCCCAACCCCAGACCCAGGTGCTGGGAGGAAGACAGATCCTCCCAAGGAATATGAAATTGCAGTAAAAGTGATGTCCCCTCCAACCCAGCAGTCCCTCTTGTAGAAATATGTCTCAAGGACCCAACGATGCTCGACAAGCGCCAAGACCAACCTGCAGCTCTTCATCCAGCCTGGGTCATGACAGAGTGGTGGGTTAGCTGAGTCCTGACCCGCCCAGTAAGGAGAACACTCCCCAGTAGGTCAGGATTGTGTTATAGTTTGTTCAAGAAATGGCACTTGCGGTACATTGTCCAATAACAAAACAGATCAGAATACAGCATGTTCTCACAGCTGTGAGCCAGGGACCGTTGCTGCTGGCAGCCTTCCTTTTTCTCATCTCTATTTTCTAATATACTTGTGATAAGCAATGTATTATCTTCAGAATCAATGTTTTAAGAAGGCTTTGTGGTTACGTAATTCAGTGCGTCCATGTTCTTTTAAGATTGACTTAACAATTCTAAACTTCTTATTCTCTAAGATTTTGAGGTCCCATGACTGTATACTAGAAATCTAAAAGTGGAAGGTCAGAAGATTCCGGAAGGCTGAGCCTGTGACTCTGAGGTTTTACGTTTGAATCTAAATTTCAAAGTACTTATGGTCTGAGAATTTAACTTCCTACAATTCTGGGCTCCTAAAAGCCCTTAGTCCCAAGACTATAAGGTTCCGAGACTGACCCTGCAATTCTCCTGGGCACCAACGGGCCAGGATGTGATAACCCCAAGCAGCCTCCCGGGGCCTCTGGAGGCAGGACACCCCCACCCCCACCCCACCCCTGTCCACTCCTCTCAAGCTGCACAGGGGCAGCACTTACCCAAGGGCCATGCAGGAATAGGAGGAGTAGCCCACGAAAGGCAGGTGGACCCCCAGTGGCGTGCCTTCCTGCATATCCGACAGCGTCTCCTATAGGGGAGAAACACAGATGTGAGGTGACCAGCGGCTGCCAGGGATGGCCCCTCACTCACCCCTTCCCAATCTTGGCTTAAGTGCCCTCCCAGCCCCCCACCCCAGCCTGGGGTCTATCTAAAGTGGACCCTACGTCATTTTCTTTCATTACATCCTGCTGCTTCCCTCAGGGCACTTGCCACAGTATAATTATACACTTCTCCAGACTCTTAAGTAGATGAGGGCAGGTACCAGGGCTGACTTGGTCCATGTGTGTCCCCTGCTGTGCCCAGCACAAAGGCAGTCAAGCTGAACAAGCACAGGATAGCTCATACGACAGCTGAGAGAGAGATGGCCTAAGCAAGGGAGATTCCTCTATGGTGCTTTCTCACCTCTCATCCTTCCAGGTCTCAGCTCAGATAGCCCCCTCCTCCAGGAAGCCCTCCAGGACCTTTCATGCTGGGTCAGGAGGCCCGCCCCCCTGCACCCCCTGCCCCCATCTCAGCCCTGATCTCTCTGGGGCATCATTGTCTGGGGACAAGTCTGTGTCCTCCACTGGACTGTGAGTCTAGGTCACTGCTGGGTTCCCAGCCCTGGGGCCACACAGAGCAGGTGTTTCTGGGGAAGGAATGATTTCAGGACCCCAGGAGGAGGGTACTCTCCTAACCTCAGTGTTACGGCAGTCGGATGCGGGGGTACCCTCTGCAAACCAGGGATCGATCGCAGGTACCTACCCCGCCCCCGCTCACCATGGCAGTGAGCCCGTCTTCCACCACATCGAAGTTGCACGTATCCGTGGCACCCTCGAAATCCGGCGTAAAGGGGGGCGCGCTGTCTCGGAGGCTGTCCCAGTCAAGGCCAAAGAAGAAAGGATGCTTCTGGAAATCGCCTGCTCCATTCCGGCCCAGACGCATCTCGGGGGGACACAGCAGCTGCTGGATGAGATCGCGAGCCTCGTCGGGGACTCCTGCGTCTGCTAGCGGTAGAGACAGGTGCTCCTGCTCGGAAGGAGGGGGAAAGGGGGGATGTTACCTGGGAGCATGTGCAGAGAGGTCAGGGGCTTCCCGGGCTGTGCTCACCTTGTAGTGCACGATCTTGCCGTAGGTCTCAGCTGTGGAGTCGGCGTAGAAGGGCGTCTGCCCGTAGAACATTTCATAGGCGAGCACGCCCAGCGCCCACCAGTCACACTCGGGCCCGTAGCTGCCAGTCCCGGGCCCACCGCCCACGGCCTGCAGGATCTCGGGAGACAAGTAGTCCGGGGTGCCCACAGCCACCAGTGACCGCACCTGAGCCAAGAGGATCCGAGCTAGGCTTGACCCCGCCCCTCCTAGCTCTGGCTCCGCCCCCTCTTAACCACTACCCTAGAGCTTAGTCCCTCCTTTTGCCTGTTCTCTAAGCCTGAGCCACAGGCAGGCTAGGGCCTGGGTCGCCTCCTTCTTTCCCCTCCAAATCTAGTCCTGCCCTCACCCTGGCTCTGCCCGCACGCCTCAGCCCCGCCCCCACGCTGCACCTCCGTTTCCTGCTCCAGACCCGTCATTGGTAGTCCGAGTTGCCCAAGAGCGGCGCACCGCTCACCGTTCCATCCGCCCGCAACTTGAGGCAGGAGCCGAAGTCGGCCAAGCGGATGTGGCCGCAGCGGTCCAGCAGGATGTTGTCTGGTTTGATGTCCCTGTGCGGAGGGAAGAAGGGAAGGGAGAGGGATAAGTGAGCCTCTCTCCTGCCATCTCACCAGGCTCCACCCCACTAGGCAGCACCGCCTGGGCCCCACCCTCTTAAGGACCACGCTCTCCAATTCCCGCGGCCTAAAGCCCCTGCAGCGCCCACCTGTGCACGTAGCCCAGCCGGTGCACCGAGTCTATGGCCATGACAATCTCGGCCAGGTAGAAGCACGCCATCTCGGCCGGGATCCGCTCCCCAAACTTGCTCAGCAGAGTTAGCAGGTCCCCGCCCACGTAGTACTCCATGACCAGGTACTGGGAGAGGGCGTGTCACGGGGGTCGGTACCTCGCCTGGGCACCCACGGCCGATAGCCCGGGACAAAGACTCCCAGAGACGCCCCATCCCTGGGCAGAGACTCCGCAGCCCCAGCCCCAGCCCCAGCCCCAAGAGATCTCCCAGGCCAAATCAGAGACATGCCCACCCCCAATCCTCGTTCCCCCACGATGTCACTGGACAGAGATTCACTTCCCCCACCCCCGACCAAGAGAGTCAGGAAAAAGAGAACCCAGAGACCTCCCGATTATCCAGGGTATGGAGCCCAGATACCCCCTGCCCAGTGGCTCCCACATAGACTCTAGAGACTATCTCATTCCAGGTAGTGTCCCCCGGAATCAACCTGTGGAAAAAGGCGGTAAGGGACATCTCCCATCCTGGGAAAGGAAGGCCAGCTCCTACCACACCCAGGGACTGCCGCATGCATTTCGAGGTAGCTCCCCGATCCTAGAACTTCCTCTGCCTGCCCACACCTCGATAACTGACAGCCTCAGGGGTGGGGGTCCGCCCCTCTAGTCGCCCGGCCTGGGGCTCACCAGGTAGTTCTCGTCCTGGAAGGCGAAGTGCAGCTGCGTGATCCAGCGCTGGTCCCCGTTCACCAACACATCCCTCTCTTCGCGGAAGCACGACACCTGCGGGGCACCCGGAGGAGCTGAAGCGGACGGGGGTGAGAGGACGGAAGGGGGGATCCTCAGCACCCTGCACACCCAGCCCAGCCGTCACCTCGCCTCTCTTCAGCATGTCCCACTTATTCATGATCTTCATGGCGTACACCTGGCCCGTCTGCTTCATCTTCACCACCGCCACCTGAAAACCCAAACAGGGTAATAGAGCGGAGGTGGCGGGGAAACACCAGGGCTCCCCCAGATTGGATTCCACCCTTAACCCGGGCCAGACTTGGCCCCGCCCCCACTCGTCAAAGCCACGCCCATTGGCCTCAAGCCCCGCCTTAGGTTCTAAACTCAGTCATTCATCAATTTCTAAGGCCCCACTTCCGGAACTCCCACTTCCGGAACTTTTCCTGCCCACTGCAGGAAAAGTCAGGTCTCTAACCCCACTGAGCTGCCTCCGCTGCTCCAGGCTCACCTCGCTGAACGCCCCGCGTCCGATCACCTTCAGAATCTCGAAGTCATCCCTCTGCAGTCGGGCCTCCTTAAGCCTCTCCGCGATGGGATCCACTGAGGGGGAGGGCGCGAAGGGGCGGGGATGAGAACCGAGAATCAGAGGGACTGACACTGGAGACGAGGAGAGACAGTTCCACCCTCTGTCGCTGAGTCTCCCCTGCCCCTGCCCCTCCCCTTAGCACTAGTCGGCCTCCTTAAAGACTTCACATAAACATTATGTGAGGCTTTGGGGACCCAGAACTGCTCTTGTACAGAGAAAAGTGGGATGCCTGGGAACCCCTTTCTGGGACAGGACACTGGGCCAGAGGGCTCTAGGGGGCGCAGGATGGACAGGGTGAGGTAACAAGTCTGCCGAAGGGAGGCCCTGAAGAACAGAGGAAGAAGAAATAGGCCCAGTTCTTAGAGCTCTCTGGGCTTCCGGGCCCCTACTCCCGGTGACCCCGCCCACCCCCAGGGCTCTCATTCAGTCTGCTTTGGGTTATGGCCCAGAGCCTGCAGTTTAATCCTAGGCTCAGATACTGGTGGCTCTTGGACCACACTCTGGGAAACCCTGAGTTTAGGGCTGGGACCAGGAGAAGGAACGGGAGAGGGAGACAAAGCCAGCGTGGATCCGCATCCCGGCTCCAGGGCTGCAGGCACAGTCGAGTGTGTTATCTCTACGCTCTCAACTCCAGTTGAGTAACTTTACTATTACCCCTTATCTACAGATGAAGAACCAAGGCTCAGACAGGTGAAGTCCTCTGCCCAAGGTCCTACAGCTAGCAACGTTACAGAGAGCAGTTTGGCAGGGGAAAGGCAGAGAGTGGAGGCAGGGGGAGAGGGAAGCCTGGACTCCCGGAGGTGGAAAAAGCTGGGAGCTTCTGAGGCAGGAGGGGGAGAGCAATGGGTGCAACTAGGAATGAGGGAAGAGACAGTGGGTTATGGAGAGGGTTCGGGGTTCAGGAAGAGTGGGCCAGCAGGGAAGCAGCAGCCAGGGCCCAGGATGGGGGAGGGAGGAGAGAGCCAAGACACTGAGCCCTTTTAAGGCAGTGGGAACCCAGGCCCCCTCCCCCGCCCCAGTGGCCTGGCAGGGGAGGGGCCGCAGGATGCTGCTCAGGCCACAAAAGGAGTGCTCCTTACAGGAGAGCTGCCCCCACCTCAGGTCTCAGTTCATCCTCTGCAAAAGAGGAGCTGAGTTACTAAGGGCTGGGGGGATGTGGGGAGAAGGTTCTCCCAGAGGCCAAGTGGTCTAGCCCTTGACCTCCACCTTCGCATCTGCAAAATGGGGAGAGAGAAGCAGGGCCTGGGTCAGAAGGAGATGGACACAAGAAAAGAGGGAGCGGGATAAGGCAGAGAGACAGGAAACAGGGACGGGGACAGGGACACACAGAGCCTAAGGACCAAGAGCAAGCCACTGAGGGACAGACCAGTGGAGGGACAGAATGGCAGATGTTAGAGAGACAGAAACCCAAGTGAGCCTGAGCCTGGGCCAGGAGGGAGTGGGGCAGACAAGGCAGGAGGCTGAGGCTGAAGATGAAGCATCTTCCCTCTGGACCTGTCTCCAGGGGAAGACTTGGCCAAAAGGGACTTTGGGTGGAGGAGGAACCTACAGAGAAAGTGGGCCCACTCAGAAGAATCCTAATTCTTCCTCCTCCAACCAGGGGGTGGAGGGGGTGCTTGGTGGGGCCTGTGTGCAGAGCTGGTTCTCCTCGGGCCTGCCTGAGTCACCGCGCCCTCCCAGTGCCCGGGCACCTGTTGGAGCAGCTGGAGAGGCTGGCGCCGAACACCTGCCCGTCGGCCGCGCCCCTGGCAGCTGCACTGTGCTGTCCCTTCCGCTTGCCCCTGCGCTCTGGGGAACCAGGGTGGAGGGCCACAGGGCCCATTTTGGTGGGGAGGGGTCCTAGAAGACAGGGCTCCCCAGCATGTCCCTAGGCCTAGACTCGGGAATGGGGTGCAAGGGGACCATGAGAGGCTGTGCCCAACCCAGCTTACCATGGCTCCCAAGTCATGATTCTGAGTCATGGCTGCCCTGGCCTCTGCTCATCTCACTCTGCCCTGCCAGGGTGGCACAGGGGTAGGAATATGTTGCCCCAAGACCCAGCCCCAAGTTCTGGGCCCCTGAATGGGAGGTTTTCCTCGTGTCCGTCCTGCCCCCAACACCCAGCCCACACCCACCTCCCCCCTCTGCCCTGCCCCCAGCCCCAAATCTGTGGGGTGCCATGCAGGTAGGTAGGCACTCACCCCACTCCAAGAAGTTGGCCACATACTTGTCCTGGGCCAGGTCGGACGCGCCCAGCTCCTGGTGGACGCCCAGGAGAAGGTCGAGCAGGGGCTCCAGCCCCAGGAAGCTGGGGTCCAGCACCAGCTGCTGAAGCCGCCTCAGCCGCACTTCGGCTGACATGTCGGGCAGGCAGCACCATGGCCCCCTCCCCGGGCCAGGGGCTCGGGGTCCTCCCGTCACGAGGCCTGGAGGGCCCTGTCCAGGCCCTGGGGCCCTGGCTGCATGTCTGCCTGTCCCTGGCTGTCCCCTGGGCCTCTCTGGCCACTTCTCTCTGCTGGCTGCTAAGGCCTCCTCCCCTTCTCCCCACCCCTCGGTCCGGCCCCCTCCAGCCTCCCAGCCTTAACCCCTCACAAGCCAGGCCCCCCCAAGTTGCTCCTTCCAGGGCGCCTCGGAACGCTTCAGTGTGAGACGAGGGGTGGTGGAGAATCTCTACCCTCAAACTACACCCCCACTGAAAAGGCAAAGCACAGAGGAATGCTACAGGTATGACAGATGCCAAAGATGAGCCCTCCCATTCCCCAGAGGGGACCAATTGAGGTTCAGAGTGATTTGGTAACACCCCTCCCAAGCTCTCGAGTTGGGAGAGGGTGGGGGGAAGGGGTGAGGCCTGGGAAGGGGGGTGGGAGGCCAGGGCAACTTTGCGGGTGACTCAGCCAAGGATTCAGACTTTGGGATGGTTTAAATTTAGCCCTCAGGCCCTCTGCTTTACACTGACTTTTTTTTGGCAGGAGATGGGGAAGGGGTGGTGAGAGAATGGGGACGGGAGGCCCTCAGGAGCCAGGATCAGGGGTGACCCACTGGCCAAAGCCTGGGGGAGGCAAAGGAGCCCCCAAAATAGCTCCTTGGACCCTGGCAGTGCAGCCACATTCCTGCCCAGGCTAGGATTAGAAACAGAAACATTTCGGGGGGTGGAGGGTAGAGCGGGAAGACACCACTCCCTGTGGCTCCAGAGAGCCAGCCAGGAGGGATTTTCGCTGTTCTTTCCAGGGTGGACAGTTCTCCCAGAGGAAACCATGGTCTCTAATTGGCCCTGGATGCCTGGGCCCGGCCAAGCCAGGCCTGAGGCAGCAGCAGGCCAGGGCCTATGCTGTGGCAGCTCACTCTGGGCATCTCAGGAGCTGCCTGGGGGGGCCCCTATAATATCTGGACAGTTTGAAACAACTTTTAAAACTCCCGCTGAAGACTCTGAAGAGGGGGTCCTGGTGGCTCTCTTCCCTCCGAGAGCTTGGAGTGGGGCGAGGGATACTCTCCTCTGTCTGAAGGGCCCTGCCCGGGGCTGGCCAGCGGCAGATCCACCAGCTGTGTGCCTCGCGCACATCCCTCCTCTGGTTTTCAGTTCTTCCTGCCCTCAAAAGGGGGTCAGGGGGGAGGCAGGACCTAGCTCTTCCTCTGGATAAAGTGGACTGATTCTAGGGCTGCATCGAAAGCACCCACACACTTCCTCCATACCTCCGCGGAAGGGAACAGAGACGCTGTGAAAACAGGGAACTTTAGTATAAATAAGAGGTCCTGGGGGACAGCGAGGACCCCAGGGGCTTCCATAATTTAACATTCTTCAAAAGCACAAGTAACAGCAAGGGCAGGGCAGGGGCCAGGGGAGGGGTGGGCCACCCCCTGCCCTGCACACAGGACCGAGAGGCGCACTGCAGAGCTGGGGCTCTTGTGGGTGGGGAGTTTCTCCCCCAGGAGTGACCAGTCACATGCTGGGGACAGGGATGAGGCTTAACACTGATGTTTCAGAGGAAGGGGTCATTGTACTTGGCAGTGGGTGGGGACAAGGCTGAGGCCACACGGGCCACTACATCCCCCCAGTGTCTGGGCCAGTCTGAGGGACCCTCTGCCCCAAATTTGTGCAGGGAGAGGGACCGGAGCAGTCCATTTGTCATGGTTAGTCTTGTTAATATGTTGATCCATGAGGTCAGCGGGGACGGTTATGCTAGGAGCTGGGGGCATGGGGTGGGGGACCCCGACATCCATGGCTTCACACCACTGTGCCACTCGGGGAGTTGCCTGGTTGGGAGGAGATGCCCTGGGGAAGATGAGAGCGGAGACAGGAGGGGGTTAGAGACAGCCTGGGGCTCTCACCAGTCCCACGGGGCGGGGGTGGGGCGGGGGGAAGCCAGCCTGGAGTCCCCCAGGCTGCTGCCACCCTGGCCTTGCCCTTCAATCCACCCCAGACCACCCAGACAGGCCGCTGCTCTAGGCTCAGGAACTTACATCTCGGCTAGCTTCCCTGTCCCAGCAGGTGGCACTTTTATACAATTAAAGTCCTCAGGTGATCCTGAGCAAAGAGGATGGGGTAGGGGTGGAGGTAGGGAGGAGAGGGGGAAACTGGGGTCCCCTTCTGACTGCGGAGGGGGTCCTAAGATTCTGGGAGGGAAGAACTTAGGGACAGTCCTACCTCTACCACTGACTTGCTGGGTGACCTGGGCCAACTTCCTTCCCCTGTCTGGGTCTCGGTCTCCTCGTCTGTGAACTAGGGAGATAGAGGGATCTCTTTCAGGACTTACCAGATTCCCCAAATCCCAATGCCCCTGCCTCTGAGACTGTACTTTAAGTTCTAGGGATTCAGGACCCTACAATTCCAAAACTGCTCTTCCAGGGAACCAGGCACAGCCCTCAGATCTGGCATCCTGGGCCCCAGAGCCCAAACCCTTAGGAGACATCTGAGAACACAGGTCCCAAGTTATAAGGCACCAGGCCCACACTTCACCTTACTAGCACCTTTCTGAACCCCATGGCCTACCCATCTTCAAGCTTCCCTGTCCTAAGAAGTGAGAAAGGTCATAAAGAGGCAGTGACTTGCTCGAGGTCACACAGGGAGCAGAAGTGCTGGACTGGACCCTGAGCCTGGGATTCCACAGCCCATGCCTCCAGCAGTGGGCTCAGATCCCAAGTGTCTGACACTCAGGCTGGAAGCTGGGTGCACAAGCTCAACCTTGCCCACAGACCTCGAACTGCAGCATTAATAAAATTTCACCATTCCGTAAGACCTAGCCATGCTGGGCCCACCGGCTGCCCTTCTGATAACTGCCATGTTCTCCACCACTCCCAGATGTCTCTTATGCCCGACCCTCTCTCTGCTTACCGTTGCTTGCCAAGCGTTCTAGAAGTCACTCTAAGATCTGAGAAGGCTTGTTCTGGGACACAGATTTCCATGGCTTCCCCTCATCCCACACGGCTAGAGGCTGTGATGCTACCAAACCTCTCTGCCAATGCCCACCTCTGCCTGGGTCCCAGGTGGGCTGGTATGGGGTGACTCACCACCTTGCCCGGCCGGGCCCAGGTGCAGATGAGGCCCTCCTGGCAGGCGGTGATGATGCAGTCCTCCAGGAAGAGAAGGACCGTGAGCCGCTCCTGGGCGATCTTCTTGCACACGAGCGGCTCAAGCAGCGGCACCTCGTGGATGCGCGGGCACAGCGCGGTGCCCAGCACCTTGGCGGGGTCCAGCCGGCTTCGGGGAGTGGGGCCGCTGGGCTTGTCCCCGCCACCCCCGCCCCCACTGCCGCCCCGGCTAATGTTGCCCAGGCTGTGGTAGCGCTTGTGCTCTTTCTCGGCCCCCCGGTCCCGCCGCTCCTGCAGCGTGAGCGTGGCAAAGCGGCCGATGCTGAACGGCGTCCCTGGCTCCGCCGCCGCACCCGGGCCGCCCGCCTTGCCGCTGCCCGCTGGGTGTGGGAGGCTGTTGGACCGGGACAGGGAGCGGGGCAGGGGCCCGGGGCCTGGCTCACCACCTCGCGAGCTGCCGGTGGCAGGCGGCGTGGTGCCAGGCGTGCCAGGGAGGGTGCGGGTGCGGGCCAGGGGAGGGTGAGGGTAGAGCACGTCTTCGGTGAGGTCCCACAGGCAGAACTGCGTGTCCTGGCCAGCCGAGCCGAAGCGGTAGGTGATGGAGCCGGCCTTGGGCAGCGGGGAGAGGGGGGCGCCCCCGCCCGAGCCCGTGCCCGCGGCCTCTGGCTCCTCCTCCTCCCCGCCACTCCGCTCCCCGTCGCCACCGGCAGCCGCCGCCTCCTCGGCCCTCGTGGTGTAGGGGTCGAAGGCCACGGCGTTGACCCAGGACTTGTGGCCGTGGCCTCGGGCCACCACGCGGCCCTCGGTGAAGGACCACACGGTGACCAGGTCATCTTCACCACCCGTCACGACGTAGCGCCCGTCGGGGCTCCAGCACACACAGAGCAGGCCCCCAAAGTAGCTCTTCATGAGCCCCCGCAGCAGCATGGAGTCGAAGTGGAAGACGCGCAGGCAGCCGTCCTGGCTGACGCAGGCCAGGTGCCGGCCATCGGGCGAGAAGGCGAACTCGTTGAGGGGCCCCTCGCCCACCGCCCACTTGGCCAGCGGGTTGCGGGGCGCCTTGCTCTTGGCGGCGTAGACGGCGAAGCCCTCGCCCTGCTTCAGCAGGCTGTACTGCGGTGGGGCCGAGGCGCACGGGTGGCTGACGTTGTACAGGTACAGGTGGCCGCTGGCGTGTGATGCCAGGAACAGGCTCTCTGACTCAGGCAGCCACTTCAGATATGTCACCTTGGTCTTGTCGATAAGCCGCTGCCAGGGGAGAGAGCGGGGGTTGGGAGAAGGCCATCCTCCCGTGGCCCACCTCCTCCCCAGCCTGGTTCACCAGAGAAGGTCATCGTAAGTGGCCCGGGCCTCCGCGGAGAGGAGGGACTGAGGGAAACGGACAGACACCAGGTTAGGGGAAAGCAGGGGGAGAAGGGCTGTGTGAGGGGAGCGCCGTGGAGCCTCGATGTCCCTTCTTCAGCAGG
>NW_006786304.1:1332601-1336570 GCF_000442215.2 Lipotes vexillifer | reverse complement strand
TCAGCAGGAGGGCAGCGCGGCCTTCCAGAGAACTCTCCTCTGTCTGACCCCCTCCGCCACCTCTACCATGTCATGCTTAAGGCAAGATATTGAGTCACGGAGTATCAGCTCCCCCAAGGAAGGTATCTTTGTTTATTTGGTTCATTGTTCTAGCCCCAGAGCACAGAACTGTGCCCGCAGGAGGTGCCTGGAAAGTAGTTCCTGGACACCTGAGTGACAACCCCATCCTGGCAGCCGCGCATCTTTGCTCCTTTTTGTCCTCACAGCTCACCTCCAAACCTGCAAGAAATCCTGTGGGCTTGATCTGCAAAATGTGCCCAGAACCTGATCTCTTCTCACCACCCCCAACTCCAACCACCTTGGTCTCAGCTGCTGTCAGGCCTGCAATGGCCTAACTGCCTGGCCTCCACCACCTGGGTCTCTTCTCCGCACAGTTGCCAAAGAGATGCTATTAAAACCTAAGTCAGCACCCGGCACTGTCTCTCCCATTCTGGACACCATGGCAGCCTTCCTCAAGCGGGACTCCGGGGAGGACCAAGCTCTAAAGCCCTCTGGCAGCCACCGTCTTCCCCAGGTACCCAAGGTGCTTGCCATTCTCCATTCTCTGGAGAATTTAGAAATTAAATCAAATTGTTTCTGTGTTCTTGGCTCAGATGAACCCCAGTGGCGAGAGGCTCTAAAAGCCAAGGTCTTTTCCATGACCTGCCAGACCCTACATCTCCTGGCCCCTCCGAGTTGTTTCTCGGAGGTCATCTACTACCCTCCCCCTAAACACGGCTCTGGCCACACAGCCTTGTTGCTGTCCTGCTTCCGGCATTTGTCCTAGCTGTTCCCTCTACTCAGAATGTCCTTTTCTCCAATAATTTGTCTTGCCTCCTTTAGGACTTTATTTCCATGTCACCTTCCATGAGACCTTTCCTAACCTCACCGAGCACTCCCCATTCGCCTTCCCTGCTGGATTTTTCTCCACGACATGCTGACACACAGCCTACTTAGTTATTTGATGACTATCTGTCTCCTCCAGCTAGATAAAAGCTCCACAAAGGCAGGGCCCCCTGTTTTGTTCACCGAGATGTAGTACTCCCAGTGCTTAGAACAATGCCTAGCAAAGAACGAATGCTCAATGAATATTTTGTGAATGGATGACCTAGTCCACTTTAATCCGTTCCGTGTTCCACTCACTGGAACACTCTGCCATTCATGCACTCTGTACATTTGAAACACCTTCTCAGAACAGAGAGAAAGAGACAGAGGACAAGAGTAGTTCTGGACACAGATAAGGTCTTTCACTGGCATCTCCCCTTCTGCCAGGTCCACCCAGGACTGAGCAAACTCCATGTATGATTTTACAACAGTCCCGTGAGGTAGGGATGGGAATCCCATTTTGCAGAGGAGAAAAACTGAGGCTAAGGGAGGAATAGTCACCTCCCAAAGCCACACAGTGAGTAAATGGTGCAGCAAAGATTTGAATCCAAAGCCCACAGGGCCCAGAATTTGAAAAGCAAGGGCTGTGGCTTCAAACAAATCCCAACCAGTAAGTAGCTTCAGTTCTCCAATCTGCAAAATGGGTATCACAATCCTAACCCATTGGTTGATGAAAACTCCAGGAGTAATGTGTTCAGCATAGGGCTAACACAGCATAGGGCCTGGGCACAAGAGATGCAGCCGTCATTATTAGTTATCATCACAGCAGCTGCTGTCACCCCATCCTCCATGTCTGTCCGCCCATCCCCCATCTCTCGCTCATCCTGCCTCCTCAGGCCTACACTGCTTCCCAGGCAGCTGCAGTCTCATGGCAAACAGTGTATGGGTGGGTGGGAACGCGAGCAGTTCTGGGCCCTGGGGGCCCACAATCACCTCCTCATTGAATAGCTTGCTGGTGTCCTTCTTGATGAGATCCAGGTACTGCACTTGACCGGCTGAGAATCCCACCAGCAGGGAGATGGTCTCTGTGGCAGCAGTGAACTGGTTGAAGTCGTGGCAAGTGGGCTGGGTGCCCTTATAGATCCGCTTGTCAATTGGCTTGTTGAGGTCAATGGACTTGGGTGGTGGGAGAAAACGAGTTAATGGCTTCTACCACTGAGAGGAAGGAAGAGGGTGTTGAGGTTGGGGGAAAACCACGAAGAGGAAGCAGGGTTAAATCCCTGAGGGGAGTGGGTAGGTGGATGGGTGAGTGGGGAGGGAAGGTGCAACCACAGACAGGAAGGAGCACCCAAATCACAAACAGAGGAGAAAACCAGGCAGGAAGCTTTGCCCCCTGCCACCACATGAGACCACAGTGCGTCCTCCCCAAAGTTGGACACCCCCAACTTCTGGTACACCCTTGGCCACAGTGTCAGTTTCAGGGCCCCTGTAGTCCCTGAGCTCCAATTCCTTTCTATAATTTCAGCAACTCCCCTGGGTCTTAGCACCACTATATTCCAAGACCCTCAAAACTCACGATCATCCAATCCCCAGAAGTCTAAAGTCCAATGTCCCAGGCTTCTCCTCACTTTGGAGTCCTTAAATCTCAGCATCCCCATCACAGTTCAGGGACCCATTAAACCTCATGGTCCCCCAAATTTTAGGTGCCTTCACCATCTCTGGGCTCTCAGGACCCCATCACTTCTGGGGACCACCATAAACTCCAAGGGTCTTGTGTCCTCTGGGACTGACATCACTTTAGAGACACCCATCACACTTGAGGATGTTCCCTCTGGGATCTCATTATCTCCAGATCTCCCATCAGCTCCGAGATTCTCATTTCCTCCAGCACCCTCATTACCTCCAGAACCCCAAGTTTCTCTAGGATCCCATTCACCTTCAGGATCCCTATTACCTCTAAGCCCCCATTACTTCCAGAATCCTCCTCACCTCTGAGCTCCACAAGTCCCCCCAACACCCTCAGACAGCAATACCCCTGGGCTCTCCATCACTTCTGAGCCTGCATTTCCCATCACCTGCAAAATGCCTGCCAGCCAGCACCTTGGAGCACCCCATACCATCTCGGATTCCCCATCACCTCCAGAACAGTCACCATCCCAGGACCCCCACGCATAACCTCGGGATCTCACATGATCTCGAGGTTTCCCATCACCTCCCAGCACACAGGGAGCCTCCCATCACCTTTTAGAATCCTGTATTACCTCCAAGAATCCTTTCCCCTTAAGATGTCTGTCACATGTAGGATGCCTATCTCAGGGCCCCCTATCATTCAGGGACTCTCCTGTCACTTGTGAATCACCTCAGGGATCCCCATCCTCTCAGCCAGCACCTAGGGCCCCACGATGCGGGCCGCTCACCCGTTGGCTCCCGCGGCGACAGCAGCCCGGGTAGAAATAGAGCTCGCGGCCCAAGTTGAAGCAGACGCGGTCTCCCCCAGCGCCCAGCCCTGCGGGCGTGGCGGGAGGCTCCCCGGCCCCGGCGCCGTCGGGCTCCCCGAGGCGCACGAGGCTGAGGCGCACCGCAGGCAGCGCGGGCCCGGGCCCTGGGCCTGCGGGCGGAGGGGACGGCGCGGCGCCCGCAGCACCGGGGCCGGAGGTGGAGGCAGGGCCGGGCATGGGCTGCTGCGGCGGCTGGGGCGGCGCCGGGGTCTGGGAGGAAGCCGGACCCGACCTGCGAGCGGCGCCGTCGCCGGGGAGCAGCTTGTAGAAGCCCTCGCGGGTGCGGAACTGCGACTTGATCTCCGCACAATCCCCCATGGCAGCACCGGTGCCCGAGCCGCCCTCCGCGCCGCCCGCCGCCATCTTGGGCGACCCCCACCCCAGCCCAGGGCCCCGCTAGTGCCGGACAGCCGCCAGCCGCCGGGCCCCCTGCCGGAAGCCGGGGATCCGCACCGGAAGAGGTGGTGTCGTCGCCCGGGCAACGCCTCTTCGATTGGCAACAGGGTAGGGAGGCGGGACGAGCTCCAGCCGTCGCTCCGGTAACGGTTCTGGACTGAAGGCGGGGCTACAAGGTGGGCGCGGCCTTCGTGCCTGAGGCCGACGTGGT
>NW_006786304.1:1319368-1332591 GCF_000442215.2 Lipotes vexillifer | reverse complement strand
TAGGGAAAGGGGCGTGGCCATCAAAAAGAGCACAGGTCCCTAGAAACGGCTCTCTGGGAACCGTTTGCCTAGCAACGGGAGTACCCTCAAGAGAAGGCCTCATCCAAACATTGTCCTTCCTATGACGTCACAGATGACTCCAGGTGACCCTGGAGTCTCCCGAAGACTCCCAACATACACCCTCCGGTGTTTCCCACTTACATCTTAAAGTCCCCGACTGGCCACAGCATCTCCAACCATTCCTCCCCACCCTTGATGATCCCGCAAATCCCACTGATCTCCATTGCCTCCATAAAACTCCAAGGACTTCATCTAACCCACTACTGATTAATACTAACACCAAACATCTCCACATTTCCCACCAACCTCCTATGTATCTCCATAACTCCACAATCTCCAGCAATCTCACTCGGTCCTCCGACACCCACCAAAATTTTATTGATCCCTGCAATGTCCCCAGTGTCCCAATAATCCACTAGTAACCCAAAATCTCTTCCTGATCCCATCAGCCCCCTGATAGCCAGTGCCCCTCACTTCTTCTGACACCACCCTGCCCCCATCACAGATCTTCCTAGACCCATTTATTCAATCGCCTCCCAGATTTCTCACAGGAATGTCCCAGAAGCATCTCACACTCAACAAGTCCCGCAATGAAATTGACATCTTGGGCTTCCCTGGTGGCGCAGTGGTTGAGAGTCCGCCTGCCGATGCAGGAGACACGGGCTCGTGCTCCGGTCCGGGAAGATCCCACATGCCGTGGAGCGGCTGGGCCCGTGAGCCATGGCCACAGAGCCTGCGCGTCCGGAGCCTGTGCTCCGCAGCGGGAGAGGCCACAACAGTGAGAGGCCCGCGTACCGCAAAAAAAAAAAAAAAAATTGACATCTTACTCCAAATCCTGCTTCTCTCCTGTGTCATTTTAGGGCTGGCACTGATATCCCCTCCAGTCACCAGGCCGCAGAACTCAGTGTCTCCCTAGACTTCTGCCATTTCCCTTCACTCCCTGATTCCAGTCCCCAAGTCTTTTGCATTCTGTCACCTGAATTCCTCTGTTCCAGTCCATTCCTCTGTGCAGCCCTGGTCTAAACTCCTCCTCTCCTGCTTGGGTCCTCCCTGTATGAGCTTTGTCTCTGCTCTCCCAGACTCCTGTCTCACCCCTCTATCTGCTCTCCACTTGGCATCTAGAGAGGTCTTTCTAAAGCATGATAATGATCAGGACCCTGCCCTGTTCAAAGCCCATCTGTGGCCTCCCTAGGGTTCTCAGGACAAAGTTCAGCCCTGGGTAATCTGTTCCTGCCAACCTCTCTTTCCAGCCTCATTTCTCACCACTGACTCCTCACACCATGTCCCAAAAATGAGGTTTGAGAATCTACCCCAACACAACGCACTCTCTCTTGCCCTTGGGTCTTCGAATGCCCTGTTCCCTCTGCTTGGAATGGCCTACCACTCTGTTTTTGACCATTTATGAGCCAGCTCAGGAGCTCTGTCAGTCCTCTGGGCTCCCCTATCTGGGTTGTCATTGCCTAGGGAATGTGTCTGTCTCTCCTGTAGAGTGTGAGCCCCTGGAAAGCAGATCTGGGGCCACTGGGTCGACGCTGTGTTCCCAGCACAGGGCTGGGTTGACCCGGGGCACTTCAAGAGTTGTGTGATGGCCCGATGAATGAATAAATGAACAGATGGGAGAGACTATGCCGGGCAATGTCTGTGTTCCTAGCAAAGTGCCACAGTCCTGACTTGGAGGCCATGTCAACAAATGTGGTGAACAAATGAATGAGTGACTCGGCTGGAATGCCCTGAGGAAATTTTATTTAGCGCAGCTGCCTTCCTCTTCTACCCCTGCACTCTAGGGGCAGAAAGCAAACCAACCGTGAAAAAAAAACCAAGCTACAACTGTGTATAAGGGAAAACCTGCTATCTACCTGCTTGAGGAAGGGGGCTATGGGGCCTCAGTCATCCTGGCCCTCATCCTCCTCTTCCGCCTCTTCTGCCTCTTCCTCTTGCTCCGCAGCTGCCAGGGCCTGCTCCTCCTCCACCGTGGGGTCGCTCATCTCCACGATCTCCGGGCCGCTGGGGTACTCTTGCTGAACAGGGGCTGGCAGGGACGGGTTGAAATTCTCAGGACTGTACTTGTGGCCCCAGCCGATGTAGATGTTCTCAAACTTCCTGGAGGGGTAGAGAGATGCTGGGAAATCCTCCCTCAAAGACCCCAGCCTGGACTTTTGTTAAAGGTGGGACCCAGCCTAGGCGTGGCATGCCTGCAAAGTTATGTGTGGTAGAGTGGAATGTGCCCAACAGGTTTCTCTGTTCACTGGTTCTTTCAGTATTCACTTAGCACTTAACTAAGTGCCAGGTCTTGTCTAGAGCCGCACTAACAGCACATGTAGCTGTTGGGCACCTGAAATGTGGTGAGACTGAAGAACTGAATTTCTAATTTTATTTAATTTTCAAATTTCACTTGTGGATTCTTCTTTGACCCATTGATTATTTAGGACTCTGTGGTTTAATTTCTACATACCTGTGAATTTCCCACATTTCCTTCTTTTACTGATTTCTAATTTCATTCCAGTGTGGTAAAAGAAGAAATTTTATATGATCAATCCTTTTAAATTTATTGAGACTTGTTTTATGGCTTAGCATTTGGTCTATCCTGGAGAATGTTCTGTACACACTTGAAAAGAATGTGTGTTCTACTGTTGTTGGAGAGGATTTTATTTAATTTTAATTAATTTTAATTAAATTTAAACAATAAAACTGATGTTTCATTTATTGGAAGACATCTAAGTATGTCTGGGACAACCTGGGTACACGAATCTCCTTTTTCAACTGTAAGTGTTGTGAAATCTGAATACAGGTCAAGTATTCCTTTTTTTTTTTTTCAGGTCAAGTATTTCTGATGAAAATTTAGTACCCGAATTGAGATGTACTGTGAGTGTAAACTTCACCCCAGATTCTGAAGATTTAGTATGAAAAAAAGAGTGTAAACTAGCTCGTTAATAATTTTTACATTATTGATTTCATGTTGTAATGAGAATGTTTAGGATATTTGGGGTTAAATACATTATTAAAATGAATTTTGCCTGTTTATTTTTATTTCTTGAATGTGGCTACAAGAAAATTTAAAATGACATATGTGGCTCATATTTTGTTTATATTGACCAGCACTGGTCTAGATATGGGAACCTAGCAGTGAACAAATTAGACAAGAATCCCTGCTGTGGTGCCTACATTCTAGAGAGAGGAGACTGACAATAAACAAGAGCATAATTGGTTGCATCCCGGGCCCACCAATTCACCTCTCCCCAGAATTTTAATGGGAGAAGGAAAGAGGAGTAGATGGGGGGAAAGGGAGCGACTAAGAGACAGGGAGAGAGGCAGAGAGTTTGCCACGGGGAGCGGTTTGGATTTGACCTTATTTTCATAGCCTTGCTGTTCCCTCGAGAATCATTTTCCTCCGGGTCTTCCTCGGAGCCTTCAAATACACTGCTTCCTTGGAAGCCCCTGACCTCTGCCAGCCCTGGTTTCTGGGGTCCAGGAACCAGCAGCCTCACCCAGGAGGTTGTGCTTGCTAAGAAGGCAGAGTCTTGTGCTCCAACCCAGACCCAGGCAACCAGAACCTGAGCTTTAACCAGACCCCCTGGTGAGTCCTACCCATTCACAGTTTGGGAAGCTCTGGTCTAGAATGTCCTTCTGCCTGCTTTTCCCCTAGTTACTTCTTTTTTTCCCCCAAAGATTTCCGATCAAGGCTGCTTTTCTCAGCCTTGAATCTTTCCTTGATCCCTGCAAGACATGACAGGTACGAGCTGTCATTGGTCCCTCCACTCTCCCTAGTGGTACTTCTCGTAGTTTGTAACAGGATATTTCATGGGGGTAAGGGAGGGTGAGGCTCGATGTACATCTAACACCTATGCTTCCTCTGCCTGCTCCCAGAGTAGGATCCATATCTGCTTTTTCAACAAAGTACTTGGGGCCCAGCATACAGCTGGCAAACGGTGACATTTGAGAGTCTTTTATAAAGAAGAAAAGTGGCGAGATGGATGCATGGTTGGGTGGTGGATGGGTGGTTGGGTAAGTGGGGGTTGGAGGATGGCTGGGTGAGTGGAGCTCCAAGTTTGGATCCTTTGCTTTCAGAGGGATGCTGGCAAGTTAGGGTGTGGCCAGAAGAAGGGCTCTGGCAAAAGCAAGCATACCTCTTCCATGCTTCTGGAGGCGAAAAAGAAATTGTCAAGAATGTGGTTAAATTATCAAGATGATGTAAAATCCCACCTTGACTGTGAAGCATAGTATCAGAATACCGTGCAGGCTGTTCACTGATACGGAGAAGGAAAAGCTATGAAAAACCGTCATGCCATCTGCTGGACAGAGCCGGTAAGTGCATGCCCTGTGGCTGCAGGCTACGCTCTCTATTGGCTGAGCAGAAAAGCTGGGATGGTGCCTGGTGAGAGGCTGAGGGACTTGTCTCGAGTGTGTAGCCGCGGTGCGAGGATGTGGGAGTGACTTCCACCTGCCAATCTTTTGGGAACAGCTGGTGGGGGATCCTGGTGGGCAAGATTTGTGCCCTTAGAGAAAAGATCCTTCAGCTTGGAAGAACCGTGGAGGAGGCCAAGGGAAGGAGTTAGCTTCCCCAGAGATGAGACTCTGCCCATCAAGGCCACCCCAAAGGGGACATCTGAGTCCTGTCTGGCTCCATGCCTCAGACAGCAGGAAAGCCTGGGCCAAGGGGCCAAGGTATCCACGTCTGAATACTGCACAGGCAGTGTGATCCCTGAGTTAGCTCCTTCCCCTTCCCGACCTTCCATTGTTTCATCCCAGGGGCTCACACATTTGGTATGGGATTTCTCATTTTAGCCCTAGTGGGACCCCTGGGAGCTGAGTGAGGAGGTTAGCCCCTGGGGGCTTCCTGAAGGGAGCTGTCCCAATCTCTGCCCACCCTGGTGAGTTGCCCCACCCGGCCTGGCTCTGATGAAGTTGTAGTGGCGCCCTCTACCGCGAGGCACTAGGAGAAGACCTACTTGGCACTGGCGTAGGCATAGGCCCCTGGCCAGAGATTGGAGCGCACGACAGCCACGGAGTACTGCGGGCTGAGGCTGCAGGACAGGCGGGCGGTCCAGGGTGACATGTGCATGATTTCTGTGGGGGAGCAGAGAGCACCAGGGAGGTCAGAGGCTAGGCTGCAGCTCCCCCTGCCCTGCACAGCCCCCTGGAGGGAAGGTAGAGAGGAGGAAGAGAGGGAGCAAAGAGGGAGGACAAGGAAGGGCCTGTGGGGCTAACAGCATTGGCTTCAGTGTTTGAACCCTGGCTCTGACCACTCTCTCACTGTGTGGCCCTAGGAAGCCACTACTCCTGTCTGAGCCTCAGTGACCGCACCCGGGAAAGGAGGCACTTATCTCACCTCCTTTGTAGGGTGGCAGTGAGCCCTGAGTCCCCGACAGGGGAGCTACTGTGATTCTCCTTCGAGGTTGGCCATCAGTTTGGACTAGGGATCAGAGGACAGGGCACAGGCTCCAGGCTCATGGAAATCGGGGTCCACATCCAGACTCTGTTCGCTCACCCACTCTCAGCCTCTCCTTTCTTCCTTCAGATGCCTGAGATCCCCACCTCAGGAAATTCTTGTCCAGTTTTCCAAAATCCAGCTCAAGTTCTGCCTCCTCTGGGGAGGCCTCCCTAGCTATCTGCCCCTCCCCAAACCCATATGGGACTCGAAAGACCATATCTCACCATCTGGACCATTGCCACGTGCCAGACAAGGTTCACAAGATGGACACATTCCTATAACTCCATGGGATGCCCATTTTATAGATCAGAACACAACCAAAGCTCACAGAGGTGCCCCCAGCCACCAGTCTCGCTGCCCTTCCCTTTCTCCCAGTCTCCACCAGAGCTGTGTGTGAAGTGAGGGCTGTTACCTGCATCTTCTGAGAGTGGCGTCAGCAGCGGGGGCCCGACCTCCTGCCCCGCCTCGTCTATCCCCTCATCTGCCTTCTCTTCCTCCTCCCCCAGCTCCTCCTCCTCCGTCTTCTGCAAAGGGTTCACCCAAGTGCAGCGGCCCTGGAGGTGGGGAGGAGGTCAGGTGGTACCCCCAGGGCACAGAGTCTGGCCTGTACTCTGGGAGGAGGTGAAGGACCAGGCAAGGATACTGGGGACGGGTCCTGTTCTCAGGGACCCAGAAGTGGGTAGAAGGACAAGGTTAGTCACACAGGTAGGAGGTGAGGGGAGAATGGGCTGAGAGCTGCAGCAGTGAGATGGGGAATCCTGCCTCTCTCAGGTTCTGTGGCCTCGATTTGTGCATCCATTCATCCGTTCATTTACTGTATATTTAAGGAGCACCTACCATATACAGGCAGTGCTCTCAGTGCTGGATATGTGTCCTTGAGAAAAGAGACCCGCCCCCCCATGTCTGCCCTTGTGGAGTTGACATTTGGCAGCGCAAATGAGCATCTGCGAAATGGGGGTGTCATGGGTGCCTCTCTCATTGGATTGTTGCTGGGTTGCCGGAGGTACTGAAGAGCAATAAATGTTGAATGAATGAGTGAACCTAAGTGCAGAGCATGTAGCAGACTTCAGTTTCAGCAACTATGAAATGCGAGATTGTACCAATCTCAGAAGCAGTTATTTGGATTCAATAAAACATTGTGGAGTCGATCAATGTTTATTGAATAAATGAATGAATAAAAAGCTCCTAGCACACAGCAGGTGCTGCCTTGAGTGAATAAATAAATGTATGTAAAGTTCAGACACACTAGGCATTCAATAAATGCAGGTCCACCATCTCTTATCCACAATTCCGAAATCTGAAAAGCTTTGAAAACCAAATGTTTTTTCATAAGTCATTTGGCAGAAACCCTGACCTGATCAGAAGCTCTTCGGTTTTGCTGCAGAAATAATGATGCCTTTGAATACAGGCTGCAGCCCCAGCCCCTGCTTGAGATGTTGTGTAATACGTAGTATGTGCACTGTGTCACTTTTTTAGTGTGTGTCACCTTTATTTTTATTTATTTTTTTTAAAGTACTTTTATTTTTGTAAGTACTGTTTTTTTGGCCGCACCAGGAGTCTTGTGGGATCTCAGTTCCCCGACCAGGGATCAAACCCGGGCACCCGCTCTGGAAGCGAAAGCACTGAGTCCTAACCACTGGACCACCGGAGGAATTCCTGTCACCTTTTTAAAATCTGAAAAATTCAGAATTCCAAGGTGCATCTGGCCCCAAAGGTTTCTGACAGGGGACTGTCAACCAGTATCTGTTGAATGGATGAATGAATATTACCGGGCACGATGCCTAGCTGCCGAGCAGGTGCTTTCTGTCTTATTTTGGAGTCACACCCGGTGCTACGACCCCGCGGGGAGGCTGGAGTCCGGCCCTCACCTGTGGCAGGATGTGCTGCGTATGATGCACCCAGTTGGCCATGGAGTCCACCAACTCAAGGACCGGGATGCCCTCAAAGTCGGGGTTCTCCTCGTAAGAGTCGCGCCCGGCACCGCCCTCCTCCTCCTCGTCGCCCTCCTCCTCGCCGAACTGGTAGAAGCCGAGGGGGCTGATGTGTGTGGCGGCCGAGATGCGGGCGATCTGGGCCCGCAGGTAGTTGGCCTCGTTGCCCGGGAAGGGCGGGTAGCTGATGACCGGTGCGTCCAGGAAGCCAGTGAAGAACTTCTTGATCTTGCGGGCCTGCACGATCTGGATCGGCGTGACGTGGGGCAGCCTCACCCACGGCCGGCCCGGCTCGTTGCACACGAAATACAGGTACTTGTTGGCGCCGTTTCGGCTCTCTTCCTTGGGGACGACGGGCGGCGGCTTCCACGTGGGCTTGCGGGTGACGTCGGTGGCCTTCTCCTCGCCCTCGTTGCCCTCGTCGCTCTCCTCGCCGTGCGCCTCCATTACATCGCCGCCCCCCATCATCTCCTCCTCCTCCTCCTCCTCCTCCTCGCCCTCCCGGAATTCCACCTCAGCCACCAGGTAGCTGCGACTGAGCCCCAGGATCTTGCCCCAGAAGCGGCAGGTGTGGATGGGCTGCTGCCCCACTAGCTGCTTCAGGGCCATGAAGATGCGGAAGCTCTCGTCTGAGCTCAGGCCCACGCCGGCCTGTTCGAGGTAGAAGGCCTTCTCCATGATGTTGGGCACGGCCGTCCCAGCCTGCAGAGGGCGGGGCGGAAGGCAGAGGGAACCAGGCTGAAGCCCTGCTCCCCAGCCTGACTTTTCTAGAGTCTACAGAGTGAAACGACTCTGTAACCCAGTTGCTCATGCCACCGTTTCTGGCCACTGAGATGTAGGGGTAAGTGTGCCAAGGAACGATGATGCCTAAATTGTACAGTTGATGTAAAAGATTTGGGGACAAGCATCCTGAGGTTTCTCCTAAAGGTATACACTGCATTCCCATTTTCTTACAAGCTCCATTTGTGAACAACAGTGTTAAAAGGAACAATTATTGCATCCTCTTCCTATGCCTGCCAGACTGCTTCGCTGTTCACAAATGCCTGAAGTTCCTGTCCACAGGAGGATTAGACGTTCCCACCCCCACCCCACTGCATTCAGGAGTGGCCATGTCACTTGTTCTGACCACTTGAAATGGCAGTGAAAGGGACACAGGTCATACCCAGGCAGGAGCTGTGAGAAACAATGTGGGTTTTGCTCTGCCTTCTTTTTCCTGCTCTGCAACTGTGGAAGCCTGTGTTACAGTGGCACTTCCATCACCCTCCAGCTCAAGTGTCTGATAAGCCAAGCCCCCTTGCCAAGCCTGGATGGGCAGGTAGTGTGAGTGAGAAATAAACTGTGTGGTGTTAAGTCACTGAGATTGTTTGGCTGTTTGTTTGTTTTTAAATGTTTATTTATTTTATTTTATTTTTTGGCTGCATTGGGTCTTCGTTGGCTGCATGCGGGCTTTTCTCTGGTTGCAGCAAGCAGGGGCTACTTTTCCTTGGGGTTCATGGGCTTCTCATTGCGGTGGCTTCTCTTGTTGCGGATCATGGGCTTCAGTAGTTGTGGCTCGCGGGCTCTAGAGCGCAGGCTCAGTAGCTGTGGCACACCGGCTTAGCTGCTTTGCGGGATGTGGGATCTTCCCAGACCAGGGTTCAAACCCATGTCCCCTACATTGGCAGGCAGATTCTTAACAACTGCACCACCAGGGAAGCCCAGGCTGTTATCTCAGCTTGAAACGGCACGCCCTGACTAATACTCTATAGGAGAATTGTTATTTTGAAAGGGATTCTGGCAGTTGCCCTCAATCTTTTTTTTTTCCTTTTTGCCATGCAGTCCAGCTTGTGGGGATCTTAGGTCCCCGACCAGGGATTGAACCCACGGCCCGTGCAGTGGAAGTGTGAAGTCCTAACCACTGGACCGCCAGGGAATTCCCTGCCCTCAATCTTAAACGCAGTGCAAAAGCTTGTCTGCCTAGGGGACTTCCCTGGTGGCACAGTGCATAAGACGCCGTGCTCCCAATGCAGGGGGCCCGGGTTTGATCCCTGGTCAGGGAACTAGATCCCACATGCATGCCACGACCAAGGGTTCACATGCCACAACTAAGGAGCCCACATGCCACAATTAAAGGAGCCGGCGAGCCGCAACTAAGGATTCCTGGAGCTGCAATTAAGGAGCCTGCCTGCCACAGCTAAGACCCCATGCAACCAAATAAATAAATAAAGCTTGTCTGGCTAATTGATATTGACACCAGCAACTCGGGGACAGGGTCAAAACTTAATCCCAAGATTCACTGTGCTGCCAGCAGGGAAGATAAGGGAATGAGCATAGAAAACTCTCTTTGGGGTGTGTGCCTGGCCCATGAGCCAATGGCCATCACCCTCTTTCTGGTAATGTCTTCCACCCACTTGGCAATGGAGTGGCCTCACCAACCGTGATTAAATGATATCACCCTGCATTCTGGCCACTGGTGATTGGAGCAAGTGAGGACAACTGCTCCAAAATGGCAGATCAGGCTCTCCTTCTCTACCTCTGCAACTTGTAACTGGGTGGAGAGAAAGTACATCTGGCGTCTCCCTGCCTAGAAATTACTTCTTTGGGATGGCTGGGTTTAAACCCGGGTTGGTCTGCCTCCAGAGATCATATTCTTAGTCCCTACTCCTTAATTCCTCTATTAACTATGGCCAGAATCTTCCTTCCTCTTTCTTTCTCCCAGTTTCCAGGAAGATCCTATCTATGATCTGGGAGAAAAGGTTTCCTAGTGGCAACTAGATGAATTAAAAAAAAAAAAATTCAGTAACTGTGGGGCAGCTGTATGCTGCCGTGTGAGGAGGTAGGGGAGAGAGAGGAGCAGAGGTGAGATATGGGCACTGAGATCCCTGAATACCAGCTTGGCCTGGGGCCCAGCTACATTCCTGCCCTTGGGTTCAACGGCAGATGGCACCATCCTCAACCCCCTTCTCCACTACTTGCCTTCTCCACAGTCACTTTCCCAGAGCCCCTTGCAGTCAAGGGATAGTTATGTGACCCAATCTGGCCAATAAGATGCAAGCAGAGGTTTTCTGAGGTGCTCCTGGGAAACTTTTGCTCCCCTGATTGACTGATGTATTTATTTATTTATTTGGAGGGCCACACTGCATGGCTTGTGGGATCTTAGTTCCCCAAGCAGGGATTGAACCTGTACCTTCAGCAGTGAAAGGGCAGAGTCCTAACCACTGGACCACCAGGGAATTCCCTTGCTCCCCTTGTTTAAAAAAATAAAGGGGGAGGGAATTCCCTAGTAGTCCAGTGGTTAGGACTCAGCGCTTCCACTGCTGTGGCCTGGGTTCAATCCCTGATTGGGGAACTAATATCCCACAATCCCGCAAGCCACATGGTTCAGCCAAAAAAAAGAAAGAAAGAAAAGAAAGAAAGAAAGAAAGGAAGGAAGGAAGGAAGGAAGGAAGGGAGAGAGAGAATTTATTTTTCTTATGTTTTGGTCATGCACGCGGCATGTGGGATCTTAGTTCCCTGACCAGGGATCTAACCTGAGCCCCCTGCAGTGGAAATGGAGTTTTAACCACTGAACTGCCAAGGAATTCCCCAGAAATAGGATTTATAACCAGGCTTCTATGATGCTGAAAACGGTTTTCTTGGTTTGGGTGGAGTGGAGGGGAGGGATGAGGGAAGAAAGCCCTCAGTGCCCCTTCACTGGGGAGCCAACTTACCAGCTCTAGACTGCTTGCACCTATTAGGTGTGAGAAAAACTATCTCGTCTAAGCCACTTGTCTTCATTTCTGCGACAACTATTTCCTGTCTTAAAGTGATCTGTGTTGCCAAACAAGTACAAGAATAATACTAAAGTTAGTTTAAAACTATAAATGTGGGCTTCCCTGGTGGCGCAGTGGTTGAGAGTCCGCCTGCCGATGCAGGGGACACGGGTTCGTGCCCCGGTCCAGGAAGATCCCACGTGCCGCGGAGCGGCTGGGCCCGTGAGCCATGGCCGCTGAGCCTGCGCATCTGGAGCCTGTGCTCCACAACGGGAGAGACCACAACAGTGAGAGGCCCGCGTTCCGCAAAAAAAAACCCAAAAAACAAAACTATAAATGTGAGGATAGTCAGGAACTTTTCAAAACAGAGGTGCAGTGATGGGGAGTCTTATGCTACCAAACAGCCAAACCTGCTATGCAGCAGTTGTACACAACAAGCAGGAGAGGCCCAGAGCAGAAAGCCATCTACAGAGCAAGGCACAAAATAGAGACTCCAGAAACAGACTGGAGTCCGTGCCTGTGTAAATAAACGGTAGAGGTGGCATTTTCAAAGCAAGAGAAAGGATGGATTTTTCCATAAATGCTGTTGGGGATCATGGAAGAAACAGAAATTCTTTGCATTTGGAAGAAACAGAAAATGAGAGAAATGAGAGCCCTTCCTCCCCTCAGACAGAAAAACAAATACAAAATGCTGAATCATGGATTTGAGTCTCTTCCTAGAAACATGCACAGGCCACAAACGCCCACAATTTTGCCCTTCTACAGACCTCCTCATATTAAAAACTCCAGCTCAAAAAAACAAAAACAAAAACAAAAAACCCAAAACCAAAACCCAAACCAAAACCAAAAAACCTCCAGCTCCAAGTTCTAAGGGGATGGGACCTCTAGGGACCAAGGGTTCGAAGAGGGCGGAGCCTCCCTCAGGATTGAATTTTAAGGGGGCGGAGCCTCACGGGCTGTAGAATTCTAAGCGGGTGGAGCCTCTAGAGGCACAGCGTTCTAAGGAGGCGGGGACTTGCGTTAGATAGGGGTGCGACCTGGAGGTGTGGGGGAGGAAGGGTGCAGTTCTAAGGGGGTGTGGCCTCCCAAGGAGAGACTGCTGATCTGAAATTTAAAACCATATTCTCAGGTAAGACTGTTCCTCATGTCTAAGACTTGGATTCCGACCTGCGCTCTGCTCACCCAAGGAAGGGCTCATTCCTTGGTCAGATTGTCGTTTCCAGTTCTCTCACTATCCCACCCCACTGTCGCCAGAATCCTAGAATTTCAGAAGCATAAAACGTGAGCACAGACCAACAGCATCAGCAGAGATGGCAGAGGTGATAGCCCGGGCTTTGGAGGACATGGTCCTGCCTTCCTAGTCCTGTCTTTTCTAGTTTCGAGCCCTCTAAGTCCTTCCTCCACAAATAGGAATAATAAATGACACTTGCCTTACAAGGTTGTTTCAGGGAGGAAACGAGCCCATGCTCCTAAAGCTCTTATCCGGGGTTGCGGGGGGAAGGCTAGGAGGTGTCAGAATTATGATAAACAGAGTTCTCAACAAATGTTTCTTAAACGAGTGAAAGAACATTTCAGCCAAATTTTAAGCCGTCGTCCAATGCTGGAAACGGAATCGTGGAATTAAATATTCTGAGGATAGTAGAATGTTCATCAATCATGGGTGGAAGAGTTCTCAGCGGGTCTCAACTTGCAAAAGAGGAAACTGATTCCCGGGGATAGGAGGCAAATTCAGTGTTGAGAGACTCCAGGAGTCAGTGGGTTTCACAGAAAACGTCCACAGAGCAGTTATTTGCAGAAAGGAGTAAGGGATGGTAGGAGAAATCAGCCTCCACCTCCATGTGGCGCTGGAGTCAGCTTTCTACAAAGCAGAGCTGTCCAACCTTTCCTCTGCTTCAAACCCTCCCATGGCGCCCCAGTGGTCTCAGGAGAAAGCCCAAGCCCCTTAGCCTGGCGTTCAAGGACCTCTGTGACCTGGTCCCCGACCCACACTCTGGACTGAAATCGCGTGTGTTTCTGGGTGGTGCTGTGCGCTCCCTCCCCTCCAGGCATTAGCAGGAGCTGTGCCTAAACCCG
>NW_006786304.1:1315018-1318742 GCF_000442215.2 Lipotes vexillifer | reverse complement strand
GTGTTGCGGTGCAGCGACTCCAGGAGGAACAAGGGGTCCTTGGGCCGCTGGTTCAGGATCTTGGTCAGCAGGTTCACCAGGTGCTCATACCTGCCTCCGGGAGAGGGGAATGGGAGGTGGGGGACATCGCTCACTCAGCTTACTGAGCTTGCTGCTGTGTTTCTGGCCCTGTGCCTGGCTCTGGAGACACAGGGAAGAGAAAAGGTCCCTGCCCTGGTGGAGCTGATGGTCTGGCGATGGAGACATATTAACCAAATGTGCAAAATATAGTGTGTTGGGGGTGGTAATTTATACGGAGACAAATAAAGCAGGGAATGGGGACTGGGAATGCCAGGGATAGGAGATGGTTTACAATTTTAAATAGGGAGGCCAGGGAGGGGGCATACCATGCGAATATTGGAAGGAAGAGTATTTCAGTCAGAGGGAACAGCATATGCATAGGCCCTGAGACATTTTATGAGTTTAACATAATCTTGATACCAAAACACAAGGAAACTAGGAGAAAGGAAATTCCATGTCATTCTCATTTAGAAATATAGATGCTGAAATCCTAAGCAAAATATTAGCAAGTGACATCCAGCATTCTCAAAAGGATGACACACCGTGATTAAATTTGGTTAATAACAGGAATGCAAGACTGAACTGATATTAGAAAAACAGGAAAAAAAATATAATTCAGCATATTAACATGTTAAAGGAGATATGTAAGATCACCTCAATAGGTGCAGAGAAACTGATAACATTCAACACCCATTCATAATTTTTAAAAACCTAGCAAACTAGGAATAGAATGTAATATTTTATAATCTTATAAAGGGGAGCCACAAGTAACCTGCAGCACACACCAAACGTAATGGTAAAAGACTGAATATTTCTCCTATGAGATTGGAAATGAAGATGCCTTCTTTCACCACTTCTATGTAATACTGCACTGCAGGTCCCAGCCAATGCAATCTGACATGAAAAAGGTAAAAGAATTAGAAAGGAAGAAGCAAAACTGTCATGGTTTGCAGATGATATGGTTGAGAATGGAGCGCAAAGGCCTTGAGCTGAGGGTGTGCCTGGCATGTTGGAGGAACACTGAGGAGGTCTGGAGTAGAGTGAGGAAGAGGGGTTGTGGCAGGAAAGGAGGCCGGAGTGATAACAGTATCATCATGGCTTCCAATCACCTGAGTCAGGCACTGGCTGGGCACTTGAGGGCAACGTTGAATTCTCACCACAATCATACATCTGAGGAACAATTATGATCTCCACTCTCCAGATGAGGAAACTGAGACTTAGAAAAGTTGAGGTCATGAGGTCACACAGTGGTAACACAGCCAGGATTTAAAACCAGGTTGGCCTGATTTCAAAACATGTATGTCTAGCCCTCTTCAGTGTGCAAACCCTTTGGCAGCAGTCCTGGGCATGGTGGAGGGCCATCATTGAATTGGGAAGGGTAAAGAGGAGTGAGACTTTGGCCAGGGCTTTACAATAAGGGACCTTGAAGCTCCTGAGGGCTGGGTACTATTGGGGAAGAGCAGGAGGTTAATTTCGACTAGATTCTAGGATCTGAGGTAGGAGCTGACTAAAGATGAAGTTTGGAGAGGGAGAAGGGGCTGAATCATACAGGGCCTTGAAGGCTGTTATGAGGAGCCCGAACCTTCTCCTGAGGGCACTGGTGAGCCACAGCAGGCTCGGAGCATAGGAGGAATGGGAGTCAGCTTTGTGCTTTAGCAAGACCTGTTACTTCAAACACTTCTCTCACTTCCTCTCTTCCTCCCTTGGTTCCAGTCACACCAGCCTCCTTGCTGTTCCTCAAACACGGCAAGCTTCAAAGCCTTGAAGCTCACTGTGTTCTGTATCTGGATGACTCTCCCTTCAATTACCTGCAAGATGCTCTCCCTTACCTCCTTCAGGTCCCTGATCAAGTGTCACTTCCTCAGAGAGGCCTTCCCTGACCTCACACTATTTAATATCCCCTCCCTATCCCCCTTACTCTGCCTTATTGCTCACCTTAGCTCTTATCATCACCTCATACCTTATTATATTTATTGTCTGCTCTCCCACTAGAGTGTCAGCTTCATGAGGATGTGATAGGGGGCTGAGAGGTGTATTATGACTGCAGCTAAGTGGCCTTGGCAAGTGCCTTCCTCAGGCAGGAAATTTTAGTGGATAAAAGGGCCTCAGGAGACAAATCACTTGTGTTGAAATCCTGGCTCTGCCACATCTTAGCTATGTTATTTTGGATGTGGGACCTAATTCCTCTGTGTCTGTTTCCTCTCCTGTAAAATAGGAACAAAAGATGTACTCATCTCAGCCATGAGAACCAGATGTTTCTGTGTGACGTACTGGCACAGTGTCTGGTAAGTAAATGCTAGCTATTGTTAGTATTTATTCCCCGACTCCTAAGCTGAGTTAGAGGCCCCCAGAGTGGTCGCTGGTTCTCAATGAGGAGCAATCTCATCTGAGACCCCAGGCCTGAGGCAGGGCCTTGCCTGGGGCTTCTCCCTGCCTGGGCCCCTCCCTCTACCCACTCTGGGGGGACCCCCTTCTCACAGGCTGAGGTCGCAATTGATGCTGGTCTGCAGCAGGTAGGCCTTGGCGTTCTGCACGGCCAGCTCTCGAGGTTCTGGCTCAGTCACCTCCATATTGAAGGGCATGAAGCCCAGCTCAGAGGGTGAGAACTGGAGCGCAGGGTCATCCCGTAGGTAGGGTCCATGCTGGGTGTCCTGGCTGAACTGCAGGTCTTCTCTCTGGTACCTGGTGTACTGGCCCAAGAGGTCAGCCCGGGGTTCCTGGTAGGCAGACTCCAGTTGCTGGAATAGGTTGCCTTCACCCTGCTGTAGCTGCTGCAGGATTAGGCTGGCGTTGTGGCTGGCCTGGAGCCTGCCTTCACTAGAGTAAGTTTGGGGTTGTACCTCTGAGGGAAAGCCGGTATTCAGGGAAGGATATTCAATGCCCCCACGCTGGGCTTCCTCGGCCTGAAAAATAAAGTTCTCACTTGGGGTCAGACTGGCCCCTTGTGACCAGCCCCGGTTGATCTGGCTCGACACCAGCTCCCGACAGCCGCGCAGGAGCTGAGCGTCAAGCGGTATCTGCTGCACCTCTTCAGGGACTGTGGGCTGGGGCCTAGAGTGTTCCCGACTGCGCCGCCGCTCGGAGACCTGGGAATTCCTAAGGCTGGAGGTCGGCTGAGGAGGGGGCTCTGGGTCGGGTGGTAGGTCTCCCATAGTTCAAAGGGATCGCAGACTTCTAGGAGGAAGGCTTGCAGATAGGCAGGCCAGACCAGTCGCCTGGCTTGTGTTCGGCAGCCGCTAGGCCAGCAGTGCCGGTTTCTAAGGAGGGAGGGGGCGGCCCGTTACCAGGGGAGGGCGCGCGGAGACGCTGGGGCCAAGCAGCTGGTTTCCGCGCAGGCGCAACGGCATGCCAGAACGGCTTCCAGTTTTCCAGGGAGCTCCTGGGCACGCCCACTAGCTTCTGCACAGTTCCACAGCTGACACGGAGGCAGAGAAGAGACTGCACCCTTGCCCCAGACCAGCGATCTTTTTAATTTTTAAAGGCAAAGCACCGCCGGCCAAGCCCCTCCCAGGCCTCCCTGAGCTCCCAGTCCCACTCCCCTTCCCCACCAAGCCCCGTCAGCTGTTCCCCTTGGTCTCGGGTTCCCCGGCTTCCTCAGCAGTGGGGCTGGGAGTCTTCACGGTGTCTTCTCCGGCAGGGGTGAGGGTCTGGGGGCTCCGCTCTT
>NW_006786304.1:1309945-1313521 GCF_000442215.2 Lipotes vexillifer | reverse complement strand
CAGGGGTGAGGGTCTGGGGGCTCCTCTCTTCCTTTGAAATCAATCCGCCCGCTGCAGCTTCCTGGTGACAGGAAAATGGGGAGCGGTCAAAGACAGCGTGGTCCCACCTCCAATATTTCTTCAGGCCGTACCCTTTCTGCCCCCTCCCCGCCTTGGGCACTTGGCACACACACTTAACCCCAGGCCCCTGATCTTTCTCGCCCTCTGTTGCTCTGAGGTTGTCATCCCTACCTTAGGTAGGGGTCCCTCAAGACTAGAGTCCAGCAGTGCAGCTTCAGTCAGCCCCGAGTCATCATCCATGCTGATGAAGATGGCCGGGGTCTCACACTCAGGACCCTCCTCCCGGAAATCAATGGCTTCCTCCGGCTGGGGAGGGCCTGGCCGGGCCGAGGAAGAGGACAACGACGAGGAGGACGAGGAGGGGGCTCCCACTCCCCCAGGCTTCAGCTTCTGTTCCTCCTCCAGCTGCCGCTTTAAGGCCTTCTCCTGGGCCAGCCGCAGGCCGATGAGGTCTTGAGGGGGGCGGGGGGCCGGGGGCGGTGCCAGGGCCAGGGGCTCTAAGTCATCCTGGGGGTGGGGAGGGATACACAAAAGCTCAGGGACGGGTGAGACCTAGGACCTAGGCTGCTCTCAAGAGGTTGGTGGGAAAGAAGACAGAAAGCATCCTAAGGCAGACAGCAGACTGGGTATAGGGAGTAAGGGGCAGCTGTCTCCCCACCCCCAGTTCCTTTCAGTAGAAGCCTCGGCAGAGAGATGGCTGGAGTGGGTAGGAGGGGTCGGGGCCTTTCTGGCTTGGGGAGGGGGCTGCAGGCCCTCACCTCTTCCAGGGGCCCGGCAGGTGCTTCCTTAGTCTCTGGCTCTTGCTTGCCGCTGGCCTCCAGGATGGTCATGATGGAGTTGGGGATGTGTGCTTGCTAGGGGAAGAGCAGGATGGGGGCGCTGTGGACAGCTCTGACCCAGAGACACCCCACCTCACCCAGATCCTTGGTGTCCTTGACCCTCCAGAGGCCCAGACCTTCATGGCAGTGCAGGGCTCCCCTCTGCCCATCCCACCCAGTCCCCCAGGGTTGGACCCATGGGGCCACCCACCCCGCACCCTGGGGTACCTGGTGGGGGGTGAAGGAACGGACGTGGGCCAGCAGGGGCTCCCGGAGCTCCGGGCACTTGTCAAAGACGGCACCCAGCTGCTGGGGTGGGAGCTGCAGGATGACCTGGAAGCTCTGGGGCTTGGTGCGTTGACAGCACTTGATGAAGCCCTCCCACACCTTGGGATACTTCCACACCTGGACCAGGCAGGGAGGAAGCTGTCATCAAGGGGCCTGCAGGCAGCCAGCCACTCCAGAAACTGGGAGAAAGGCCTTGCCAAGATGGCAACGCCTCATTTCTTTCATAGCAGCCTCTAGAGGGCGACATTAGCCCTGCAAAACCTACGAGGCCCAGGTGTGGGGACTTGTCCAGGGTCACACAGGTACGGCACCAAGGGGCAGAACCAACATCTGAACCCAGGTCTGTCTGAATCTGCACTTAGCCTCTAAGCCAGATATTGCAAAGTAGCAACCTGTGGCCTAAATCCAGTCTGAAGGCTTGTGCATGGGGTTTGTTTTTTGTTTCATCATGGTATTTCTAAAAACAATTTCTAGCTTCGCCTGAAAAACGGAACCATCTTTCAGCTCTAGTATGCATCCTGGTTGGTTGCACAATGGTGAGGGGCAAGGGGCGGCCATACCTCTCCTGGGATGTGCACCCCCTGAAGCCTTCTGCTTGCTCCTACCACCCAACAGCCCTCACTCATCACATTGCCACCCTATACCTGTCTGACTCAGTGACCCCTAAAAGGCTGTATTGTCTCAGCAGAGGGCAGGGCAAAGGAGCTGGCTGTCTTGGTAGAGCTTATTCTCTGCATCATGGCTCCCTTGGGGTAGGGGCCAAGCAGGCTGGAAAAGCCTGGGGTTTTGCCTCAAGTCTGTCTGTAGTATGTCCTGCTGCAGTCCCCTGCTTGGGAGACTGGGGTAGTCAGGGGTGGGTTACCTGCTTCATGATGAGGCGGGAAAGGATGTTCATGACGAAGCCCCCCAGGCGGGGGTACATGGTCAGGGATTGGATGACGGTCCTCATGAGCAGCATGGGCAGGGGACTCTGCTCCATCAGCTGCTGCATCACCACGGCCAGCACCTCCGATGTGTACACGTTCCGCTCCGCAAAGCACAGGTTGGTGGCTGCGAGGAGGCGGAGAGTGGGCCTGTCCCCTTTGCCCAGCTGCCCCCTGGGAAGTGGGAGCCCCACCCCTTAGAGAACCTCAGCCCCATTAATTGCCCGTGTGAGGGGAGACCCAGCCCTGACTTCCTGAAGCTCCAGGCAAGACAGAAGACTTCCCCACCCAGCAGAAGGTCTCCTTCTAAGGGGACACTGTGGCCTGGTCCTTGGAAAGCCTGGGAGCTGGGTCTAAGGGAAAAGACACTTCCATCTCTTAGAAGCCCCACTGGGCAGAGTGGGAAGACTTTGGCCCTCTCTGTTTGGGGACAACCCCCAGAAAGGGTGAGGTGAGAGATATATTGCCAACCCCTGGGGACCTATTCTGGCTTGATTGGTGTGGCATGGCACCTCCACCCCTACTGGAGAGGGAAACAACTTTAACTTCCATAAGTAACCCCATAGGAGACAGAAGAGATGGTCTCCACCAGCAGGCTGGTCAAGAGATTGCCCACTCTCAACCCAGTGCATAAGGGCTTGCGCTGGTGCTCAGGTGTTACCAGGTGTAGGATTACGTGGAGGGCACGGTCCACAGAGTAACGAGAGAGGGGCGAGAGGAGGATGTCTGGGCATACGATGAGCTCCCCAGCTCAGCACCCAGTGCCAGAAAGGGCCCAAGGAGTGCTGGTAACAACACAAGCACCCAGGAAGGCAGGCAGACCAGGGAAGGCCCTGGGGTCTGTTCCCTCAGGAGTGGGTTGTGGTACCCCAAAATCAGTGGTGCTCGGATCCACTGTGTTAATGGGGAGACTCCAGGAACTGCCTCTAAACCCCTTCGTCCCCAAACACCACTTGCCATGTGAGTCTGTCAACCAGGAAGTTTTTATTGAGCTAGAAGAGACCCCCAATCCTTGAGAGGCTAATGGAGAACAGGGGTGGGTGCCTATAAAGAATGGGGGGTGGGGGGCTTCTATAAGGAAAAGGGGGAGGATGGAGGCATTACAGGTAGACAGGCAGGGAGGAGGTTGGAGGCAGGGTAGTGAGGATATCTAGGCTGAAGGAGCAGAAAGGAGAGTAGAAGGTGAACAAAGTGCAAGAGGACCTGTCAGAAACCGAGGCTGTTCCTCCTCCCTTCTAGGTAGTAGCTGCTGGCTTCTGCCTGCTCTGCCTATAAGCCTCCAAAATCAACCCTCTTCCCTCTCCTCCCCCTCAGCTCCACCCCAGCCTCCTCCTGGGCCTCCCACCCACCCTCTAACCCACCCTCCATACAGCAGCCTGAGGGGTCTTTCAAAAGCTCAACCTGGGGCTTCCCTGGTGGCGCAGTGGTTGAGAGTCCGCCTGCCGATGCAGGGGACACGGGTTCATGCCCCGGTCTGGGAGGATCCC
>NW_006786304.1:1275892-1309191 GCF_000442215.2 Lipotes vexillifer | reverse complement strand
AGGCCACAACGGTGAGAGCCCGCCGTACCACAAAAAAAAAAAAAAAAAAATTCAACCTGACCCTGTACCTCCCACAGGCCCTTAAGTGAGCAAGTCCACACTTGAACTGTGGCCTATGAGAGACCCTGTGTGGGTGGGGCGTACACGGTTATAGCCTGACCTCATCTCTTGACCAAGCCCCCTCCCCCAAACCGCCAGATCCAGCCAGGGTGCGCTCTGCAGTTCCAGAACCAGGCCACGCTAGCATCTCTCTTGGCCTCTGCAACGTTCTTCCTGTCTCTGGGATCATCTTCTCTCCTGTTACCTCACCCCTATTCATCCTTCTGTGGTCTCAGCTCAGGTGTCCCCTCCTCCAGGAAGCCCTCCCTAACGTCCCATACAAGGGAGAGTCAGTGGCCGCGCTGGGCCCCCTGTCCCAGGCCTGTTCATTTTAGACTGTTACTCTGGGGATGGCCTGTGAGCCCCAGCAGGGCAAGGCCAGGACTGTCCCCATCCCTGTTGTAGCCTCAGCACTGCCCAGCAAAGGACTGAGCAGAGGTGCTCAGTGAGTTTTCTTAATCACTGAACCAGTCCACTGGACAGGTCCAGTTGTAGAAAAACTCACCAGAGAAAAAGGGTGGTTTAAGGGGACAGTGAATGCCAGGTATGACTGCTTATACTGCTAGGCACTGAGATTCCACTGGGGCCCAAAACAGGACTAGACTTTTTATCTGGACTTTGGATCTGGAGCTTACAGTCAAGTAGGGTTACTAGTGCAACTGAGAAAAGCACTGGTGCCTGAGCAGAGAAGCGTGCTCTGGGAACTGACTGGACTGCATGCTGGGGATGAACAGCCAGTAGGGTGACCAGTTGAAGGGTTGCTAAGAGCTCACCAATATAGAGGCTCCGTGTGGGCCTGGGTTTGTAGGAAGAAACATGTGGGGTTCTAAAGGCCAGGACTTGCTGACATCTCCAGGGCCTGGTCGCTGGCTTTGTGTGTGACCTGTGCTAAAGCCCTTTTTCTCTCTGGGCCTTGGTTCCCATGTATAAGATCAGGGACTAAATCTGGGTCCATGAATGGGCTTTAGTGAGGTGGCAGGGGTGGGTGGGGCCTACACGGTTACCACCTGACCGCATCTCTTGACCAGGCCCCCTCCCCCAAACCACCAGACCCAGCCAGGGTCAGCTCTGCAGTTCCAGAATCAGGTCATACTAGCATAATCCGAACCCCTCAAATTGTACATAAAAACATGTGAGGGTACCGTCCTTGGGAATGGGCTCGTAACTTTCCAGAGATCATCTAAGGGGCCAGGTCGTGTAAAAAGACTACTCCTGGAGTCTCAGCTTTGAGACACTTTTCACTTTACTGCTTCCACTAGAGGCCTTAGCTCCTTCTCAGTTGTAGCGTGTGTTTAAAATTTTCATAAGCTCCTCTCTTGACCTAAAAGTTTCTGAGAGGATCTGCTGAGGAAGACTAGGAAATAGGTCACTGAAGCAGCTCTTCAGGCTACACACGAAACCAAGTGGCAAGGAGGGGAGAGCGCCTCCCCGCTTTTAAAGGAGAGAGGAGGAAGCCAAGGACAGTTGTCTGCCGAGAAGAGCAGGGGACAGTAAGGGCTTCCACCTGTGGGGGAAAGCATGGCTTCTGGACCAGAAACCTCTTTCAGGGAGGAAGTGGAGGGGAGCGCTGGGGAGAGCTGAGGGAGAGAGATTGTCCCGCAGGAGGCAGCCCTGGGACCCAGGATGCCATCTGCAGGAAGAACCAGCAGGACCGGGGTTTCCAACTCAGATCCACCCAACTTCAGATTCTGTTTTTCTTGCACTATACCACTTAGCTTCTATGTGGCCCTGAGCACATAGAGAGGCCCTTACCTCTCTGGAACTTCCATTTCGTCTACAAAACGGAAGTCAGCATACTTCCCAGGTAAAGAGTGGTGTGGACTGGCAGGCAGGCCTGTAAGGTACTGAGGAAAGCCTGGCTCAGAGTAAGTGCTAGGTAAACAGTGACAGCAGCTATTATGAAACTGCTAACTGTGGTGAGCCCACCAGGTTGCCACCAACTCCCCTGCCCTGGAGGCACACTCTCCGGTCTCAATTGGAGGCCAGACTAGACTCCTGGTCCAACAACTGCCCTGGTGCACTCTGTCTGCTCTGCCGGCTGTACATCTGCCCAGCTTGGCCAAGGGCTCTGCTTACTTAGTTCCTCAGGCTGGTGCTGGGAGGGAGGGGCTCCCCACCCTTCCTGAGGACTACTCTGTGTCAGTGCACAGTGGGTTCATCAGTTCCTTAGGTGGGGGGAGGGAGAAAGGAAAGACAGAAGCGGGGCGGGAGGGAGAGGAACGAGGGTGGGTGTCCGGAACTCTGAGATGGGGCTGTAGGCAGCATAATCTCCGACTTGGCAGATTCCAGCAGGGGCACGTGGGCGACTGGGTTCTTCCCCAGGTCCGAAGTGGCCAGACCACTCAAGGGGGTTTGGGGGGAACGCCTCACCTTTGATGATGGACTTCATGTCACACTTTGAGGAGTCGATGTTGTGCAATGCGATGAGAAGCTCTCCAGGGTTCAGGGGGGACAAGGCTGAGTTCCCTTCACCTGCAGCAGGTGGGAGTGGCGGGGAGGTGGAGGAGACAGTATGGAGGCCTAAGAGACAGGTCCAAGTCCCCCAAATTGGGGGGAGCGGCAAATGAAGACAGGCGCCCTCTGGGATTAGGGGTACAAAGGGCTAAAGTAGCGGAAGAAGGAGACTGAGAACGCAAAAGGAGGGGCCTGAATGCGACAGCAGCTGGAAAGCCATCTCTCACAACCGGAGGGCATCATCAGAGGCCTTCATTGTGCTCTCCTCCTCCCCAGCACTGGGCTCCTACCCTCGTTAGGGCAACATCTAGTGTGATTCGGCTGCTCCCCCCCACACTTGCCCCAGGCTGGGCACCCATGAGGGCAGAGCTAGGACGAGCTCATCCCAGGTGCCCAGCAGAGCACAGACACTGAGGGGAATTTGCTGGACAGGAAAGGCTGGGGCAGGCAACAGACTTGCAAACAGTGCTTGAACTGAATGCCACAGTGGAGGAGGCTGGGGGAGATGGCAGTCTTCTGGTGGGGTTTTGAGGGTCCCAGGCACTCTTGTGTGTATGTTTTAAATCACCAGATTACACGTGGAACAGACAGCCTCCACCCTCCTTAGCTCCAGCCACTGGGGTGAGGGGTGAGGAATCTACCCTATGCCACTTGGTAGTCTTTCTAGGTTGGAAGTTTTCTTTCTTTTTGACCAGGTCAAACAAAGACCCCTCACCCACAGCTGGAGGGGTTCAGGCAAGAGCTAAGGAAGGGCAGGAGTGGAGTTCATGTTTGAGGAAGAGTAGTTGGGTCCTAGAAGGCAAGATGCTTATAGAGAGTCAGACCTCAATTCCACAATTTTGTCCCCATTGTGGATGAAACCATCATCCATGTATCACAGGAGGGTGACCTGGGAGCTTTGGGATAGACGTTGAGATGTCTCCAAGTCTGGACGGTAGCCCCAGAGAGCAAGATGAGCCCCCACCCCTTCCTCTCTAAAGATGGCACCCCTCCCCCAGCATTCTGCATCTCACCTCCAGGACCCCTTCCTCCTGCCACCTGAGGTGGGGTCTCCTGGGGGAGCTGGGGCACAGGGAGCCACGGGGGAGCAATATGAGGGCGAGGGCTGAGCTGGCCGCTGGTGGGAAGGAGAGCACATCACCTACCGTGCTGGGTGCCCAGCAGGCGGTTGAAGACCTCCTTCACCACTATGGGGTTGAGTTTGATGAGCTTTGGCAGGGCCTGGATCACTTCCTTCTATAAGGGTAAGGCAGGGGAGGCAGGTCAGATACACCCGCCCACCCCCTCCAAACAAGCCTCCCCACTGCTCACCCTGGGGAGGTGGGGGGCAAGCTCTGGCCTCACCAAGCCCCTTCAGTGCTTTCCTCCTCTCACTTCCTCTAGTCCCTCAAGGCTGAGCTTTCCCAACTCACTGGGCCTGACTCAGCCCCAGCCTCATCAACCCCCATCTGAGCCCCCTGGGCCAGCTCAGTGATTCCTCCTGCATGTGGAGGAGATGGAGGCTCACCCAAGGTCCCATAGCCTGTTAGGAACAAGACTGAGCATGGGCAGGGGATGCACATCCTCAAGGGGAGGTGCCTCCTACGCTAGGAAGAGTGCTGCTTCTGTGGCTACATTTAGGCCTCAGGACAATCTTGTGTGTATGGCGGGGCAGGCGAGGCGAGGAGGGTGGATCACTGTGATACTCACTTGACAGAGGAAGAAACAGGCTCAGAGAGGGGAGAGGCTTGCAAAGTTGACATTGACCCAGACAAGCCCCAGAATGTGTTTACAAGCGTGACATGGGCACCTGCCTACCTCCTCCCCGCCCCTGCCCTGCCACGTCCTCGTCAGTGGGGGCATCGAGGCATCCAGCTCCATACCTTTTCCAGCCCATTGAGCACAGGGATGAGGAAGCGGACGTCGGGCAGTCGCTTGTGGTAGAGATCCCGGACCCGCTTCACCAGCTCTGGGGAGGGTGGGACTGCAGGTAGAAGCAGCAGGAGGCACAGGTGTTGGGGGCGGTGGGGTGAAGGTGAGCTCCGAGGAGGAGGAGAAATGGTGGTGGGTGTGCGGGAGGCGCAGGGAGGGGCAACTCCATTTCAGAGCAGAAGTCCTTGGCCCCTTGCTTTCTCAAGTGCATTTAGCAATACACTCTTCCACATGGAGAAACTGAGGCCCAAGGATGGGGAGAGAGGCACAAGAGGGCCAAGCATCTGGGGACCCAGTAGCTCTGATCCCCAGGTCCGGGGAAGGGGAAGTGGGGAAGACCTGGGCAATGGAAGAAAAGGATGAAAGGTAGGGTCCCAGGGGGCACCTTTGTCCGTGAGGCTGTGCAGACAACGTGTGACCAGTGTCTCTGCCCCCTTGGGACAGTTTTCCACCAGCAGGAGCAGCTCAGGCGAGTTCATGCCCATTCCTCGGATCTAGATGTAGAGAGAGGGATGACAGGGAAGGCCCGGGGAAGGGGCTAGGCGATGTGAGGATGATGAGGGGCCCAGGGTGAGAGCTTGGGGAGGCCCAGGTGTCGGGGGCAGGGTGGATGCTGGGACTCGGGAGTAAGAAGTGGTGACAGAGAGAGGAGATCTTAAAAGTTCTCATTAGAAAAAAATCGTTAATTCTGTGAGGTGATGGATGTAAATCAAACTTATTGTAATAATCATTTCACCATATATACATATATCAAATCACTATGTTGTATACCTTAAACTAAGGTAATGTTATATGTCAATTATATCTCAATAAAACGGGGGAAAAAAGTATTGGTGACAGCGTTCACAGAAGTGGGGGGAAGGGGAGGGAGGGTTGGGCAGAAGCATCTCTGTCTCTTCCACCCAGTCTCACACAGACACAGGCTTCCTGCAGCTCCTGAGCCTTCACCCACGCTGCCCTTCTAGGCAGACCGTGCCTTCTCTCTGCCATCTCTGACTTAACCTGAGCTTTAATGCCCAACCTGTCCTTCAATTCCTTGGTGAAGACTTTTCTGGCTTCTGTAGGCGCCCTGCCCACCCACCTCTGTGACTGCCAGGGCCCTGGCTTGGCTGCGTGCTCAGATCAGGGCTCGGACCTGCTGCTGCTTCTGCAGGCTTCCCCCCAACCCACCACAAACGCCAAACACAGGGAGCGGAGGGCCAGGCTTCAAGGGTTCATGCCTTCCTCTGCCCCATAAATCTTTACAATTCCAAGTGGAACTGCCAGTCTTTGCCCTCGAAGAGCTCAGAGTCTGGTGGGCTCACCTTGAGAATGGGGAGAAGAATCTGCTTCTTCCTCACACCAAGCCTATTACCCCCACATTACAGGTAAAGACACTGTTGAATCTGGGGGGTGGGTATGTGGGAATTAATGTACCACACTTTCTCCTTTTGTTTATGTTGGAAATTCTCAGTAATAAAATGTCAGGGACAGAGATATGAAAAAGTAGTTTCAAACTTAGCTACAAATCGGAACGGCAGACATTCTGAATTTTAGGGGCCAGTCTGTAACTGAGATGCTTCTCTCGTGGGTGATCCTGGGGTTCCAGAGAGGAGCAGGAGGCACTTAGGCAATGACAACTAAAGATTCCTGTCAGCAAGGCAGGGGAAGGACAGCTCGTAAATGATAAGTGACACAGATGTTTACATGCATGAGGTCACGGAATCCCTCCAACAAGCTTGGAGGACTGAATTATCTTCCCCATTTTTACCGAAGGCTGCCAAGTTTACGCAGTGAGAAAGTGAGAGGCGGAATGTGAACCTAGGTCCATCCAACTCTAGGCTCTTAACTGCGGGGCTACCCTGCTGTCTTCTCAGGAGCAGATGGAAGTGTGGAGCAGCCGCAAGTGACACAGCTGCTCAGCCTGGGGTGACAACCCTTAGTGCTTAGCACACACAAGGAGAATATACCAGGGGAAGGGCTGGAGTTGGGGATTGAGCCCCACCCATGGGTGGGCAGAGCCTGGTGGGCTCAGGGGCCTCACCGGCTGTTCGATGACCCTCAGCACTGTCCTCTTGATGTCAGCGATGGCCTCAGTATACACGGCTGCCAGCTCGTGGATCAGCTTGTGGTTCTGAGGCAGGAGGGCCAGGTAGAGGTACAAACACTGCTTTACTGTCTCCTCAGTCCAGGGCGCTGCCACCTCTAATAGGGCAGGGGGTGAAGATCAGGGCGGCCCCACTCCCCTCCCACCCCCAGCATCTGGCTCTTCTTGGGGGACAGGCACATAAGGGAGCTGGGCCTGGGAAGCAAATTGTTTGGGCAGGAAGCCAATCATCTGGGAAATGGGGTGGAACCAGGACTGCTCCCCTTTCAGAAGTCTCTGCACTAAATTCCCATCTGGTCTCCTCTGACCGCCAATCCACAAGGCAGTGAGAGATCTTTCCAAGTTCTGACCCTGTCCCTCCCCTGCTCAGTGCTCCCACGACTGTCCTATGCCCTCAGGATAAACCCCCAGCTCCTCACCTTGCTCCACCTGCCAGGTCCTGTTCAGGGTGGCCTTGCCTCTGGGGTTGTGTGCTCTGGTTACACCCTACTTTTGACAGTCCCCCAGGGCCCCCACTTTGGAGCCTTTGCACATGCTGCTCCGATGCCTAGAACACTGCTGCCCAACTCCTCTTTCTGTACCTCCTCCTCTGGGTCTCACATAGCCAGTACCTCTCCTGGGCAGCCTTCCTGGCACTCAGGCTGCACCAGGGCTCCTGTGCTCCTCGAAGGCCCTGTGCTTCCTGCCACAGCCTGAACCTTCCAATTTAATGGTCCCTTCCCCTGGGGCCCGGGTTTCCCTGTCTGCAATTCCAGAGGACCCAGAGCTTTGCTCAGGAAATTGGCCTGCGATGATCCTGCCTGGCCTTTCCTGGAGCGCCATCAGTGTCTAGCTCTCCTTGTCCTTGGCTTTCAGCCCAGCTGTCTCCTCCTTCAGGATGCTCTCCCTGACCCCTCACACTGGGTCAGGCGCTCCCTCTGGGCTTCCACAGACTCCTAGTTTCGCCACCTGAGGCCTGCTCGTTCTGGTTATTACTGTCTGGCTGTCTTCTCTAGCAGGCTGTGCAGGGCTCAGCTCTGTCCCCAAGACCCAGCCCAGAGCCTGAGACACAGTGGGTGCTCAATACACCTCTGAAGAACCTGCACCAAACCTGTGTCCTTGTCGGCTCCAAAGAGCACAGATGGCGGGTTGGGGTGGACCAAGAGCTGTAGGTAGTTGAGGGCAAACTTCTCCACATACTCTCGTAGCTGTTCCTTCTCGTACATGCGCTTGATGAATAGCAAGGCCTGGGAACGCACCTGAGGAGAGAGTGGGGGAAGATGGTGGAGGGGAAGACAGTTGTTCTGAGCTTGGCAGCACCAGTGTGAAAACAAGCCAAAGTCTGAGAGAGGCCCAGCTGGGCTGACTTACCTGTGCCCAAGACTGGTCACCGGCTTGGAAGAGAGGCTTCCTGGCCCACCTCAGGGCCCTGCACCACCTCACCATCTACCTGCCCAGCCCCATCTCTTATCGTTCTTTCCTTGCTTGCTATACTCCAACAAGGAGTTTTCCTCAGCTCCTCAGAAGTAACAGCGTTCTCCTTGGCTTTGAGACCTGGCACAAAAGGTTCCCACTGCCTGGCATGCCTGTCACTGGCTGTATCCTGTTTCACTCAGACATCCCCTGCTGGGAGCCATGAGGACAGGGCCTGGTCTGGGGCAGTGATTTGTCCTCAAAGCACCACAGGGCTGAGCCAGGGTGTGCAGTGAGGGTCTGCTGAATGAATGGACACAAGACTGCAGAAAGGAGCTGGCAGGAGGCTGGAGCAGGGTGGACCAAGGGCCCTCTCAATCACACACATGCACACACGCTGTTCCCTCCGTCCAGGGCACACCCGTCTACTCATATTTCAGGTCTTGGCTCACACGACCCCTCCTCCAGACGCCTTCCTTAGACCACCTCCCTTCCTCAGCCTCCAGGGTTCCGCCACCGTACACCCTACTCCACTCCTGGCACTGAACACACTGTGTGGGCCACAATGGCACCCCTCCTGGTCAGCGCTCCCCCAGGTCCCAGCACACCACCAGGCCTTGAGAGGGGCGCACCAACATGGGTGGAATAAGAGCGAAAATGGGACTGCCCTTCCTGGGAGGCGGTGAGTATATGTGTGTGTATATTCTACGCAGCCTTGTGCCATCGTAAATGGAAAAACCACCACCACCACCAAAAAATTGTTGCAAGAAGGACATTAGGCCCAGAAACTTTCAGGGGAATGTGGAAAAGACTGGGCTGGTTACTTGGGACAGAGGAAGGACTGAGTGTAACCCAGCAAAGGGCGACGGGGGATCACCTTGTCCTTCTCATGGGAGCTGAGGTCTAGCAGAACATGCAGGTACTGGAACTGGCGGGACGGGCGCTTGAAGATCAGGTCTCGAAGAGTGGACATGCCCAGGTAGGTGCGACTCTGCAGCAGGAAGGAAGGGAACCAGAGCTGAAGGCCCCCGCAGTGTGCCTTTGGGGTGTCTCCCTTGCTTCAGTCAGATATGGTCCTAGACAAAAGCTACTGGTCCCTCACAGAACCCCCCGCCACAGGCTGCAACAAGTAGGGCTCCTGCCCACACCACAATGTTGGGGATGCAGGGAGATCTGCCACCCGTCCTCACCTCATCCTCACAGTACTTGCGAATCACCTCCAGGGCACTCTCAGTGATCAGCGGCGCCTCCAGTACAACCTTGGTGAAGATCCTTCCAGAGAGGGAGGGACAGTGAACGGCTGCAGAGAAGGGGCCCCCTGGTTTCCCTGTCCTGCTGATCACAGCTCACAGCTGGCAGGGCCCCCCCCTCACAGAGAGCTCGCTCAACCCCCTGGGTACAAGCTTTGGAGGCAACAGAGCAGGGTTCAAACGCTGCCAGGTGTGAGGCAGAGACTGCCTCTCTGAAACTCACTTTCTCCCCTTTGTCAAATGGGGATTTCTAGCTTGTTTAATACAGCAATGGGAGGGAATGATGGGGGCTGGGAAAGGGTGTTGCTATTTTAGACGTGGTGACCACGAAAGGCTGCTTTGAGATGATACTTTAGTCAATGCTGGCAGATGAGAAAGAGCCAGCCATGTAAGGAGTAGGGGGACAGCATTCCAGGTAGAGAGAACAGTAAGTGCCAAGCCCTGAACTCATCATGTTTGAGGAACAGAAGACTGAAGGCCAGCCAGTGCGGCTAAAGTTTGGGGGCAGGGAAAAGCAGAGAGGTAAGAAAGGAGGCTAAAGAAGTTGGTAGGGATTGGATTACACAAGGTCTCATAAAACATAGTAAGAAAGTTGCATTTTATCTAGAGGACAACTGAAGGTTTTTAGTGGGGAATAACAAGACAGTATTTACATTATAAAATGTCACCTGCGCTGCTGTGTGGAGAATGATAAACTGGAGGTCAAGGACAAGGAGGAAGCCACAGAACTGATTCAGGTAAGAGATGGGGATGGCGAGAAGTCAACCTCCAGAACAAGACTCTGAAGCAGGCACTGTTATTTATTCTATATCATACAAGAAAACGGAGGCCCAGAAGTGAGTGACACAGGTCAGTCAGAGAGCAAGCAGCAGAGCTGGGAAACAAGCCCAGGGCGCATGACCCAGAGCCTATAGTGAGGTGACATTGTCTGCGTGTGGGGAGAGTGGGGAGAGAAGGGGGACTTGGGATGGGCGCGTGGAGGACTAACTCGGGTGCCAATGAAGACAGAAGTGGTCAGAAACTAGAAAGAAAAGGCAGGACACAGGTGGGAGGACTCTTGGGGACAGGAGGGTGCAGGGACATCCCCCTCACCCATCCTTCTGGTCTGGCTTCTCCTGAAGGCCGGAGAGCAGGCGGATGAGGCAGTCCTCATACTTGTCCAGGGTGCCCGCGGCACCAGCTGCTAGGTAGGTGTTGTACTCCTGGTAGAGCCAGGCAAAGGCCAGGTCCAGGCGGGCCCGCACGTCTTCCAGGATGAAGGACAGGACCTCGGCCTTCAGGCCCGAGTCGAACTGAGTCACCAGGCTGGCCAGGATCTTTATGCGCACCTGACGCGAGCAAGGGTCTGTGTTGGCACGGGGGTGGGCAATCCCAGGCACCCCATGATGGTGCCCTGCAACTACTCCCGCCCAGCCTCGGGGACCCCCAGCACAGACCCAGTGTTAAGTGAGGAAGGAAAGGTGAAGAACCTTATTCTCGGTAGGTCTCATTTGTATGGAAGAAAAAAAAATGAAAAGGGAGAAAAAAATTAATCATCACGGAATAAAACTAGAAGTAATCGCTAAAATTTCTAGGAGTAATATCTAAATTGTAAATATATGAAATTACAAATATCTAAAATATATCTAAATATCTAAAATGTACCTAAAATATATAAATATCTAAATTTCTAGGAGTAATATCTACATACTTAGGTACACAGAAAAAGATCCTGAAGGATTCATTTGTACATTGGTTGCCTCTGTGGAGGGGATGGCATGCAGTGCAGGCCAAAGGAGACTTACAGGCCCTCTGTGGCCTGGAAATATTTTTTTAACAGAGAGAATACGTTCATATACTATTTGGTTAATTAAAAATAAACTTAAAAAAAATAGGGAAAAAGTCACTCGACTGAGGTTACAATCCCAGGAAGTGGCAGAATCAGGATTTAAAGCAGGTGTGTAAGTGTTTCTGAAGCTAACGAACCAGAATACTGTCAACCACAAGGAAGAAAGAGCATCATGGCAGCCCGCACTCGCAGGGCTCTTCCTTGCAGCCGCCCTGTGCTGAGTGAGAGCGCATGCGTGTCCACACGTTTCCTCCTCCTTGTCACTTGTGTGGAGCTGCTATCTCTTCGTTTTATGGGACGACAGAGTAAGGCTTGGAGAAGTGGCCAGTGAATGGCAGAGCTGGAATCTGGAGCCAGGGAGGTTGACCCCGGGGCCTGTCTCTCTGCTGGGATGTGAGGTAGACTCTTGGAGAGAGGGACTGGAAGGATGGGCTGGGGGGTACAGAGGCACACCTGGGCTGCACCGCTGCAGGCCACGGCCTTCTCAGCCCGCAGGATCCGCTTCACAGCGCCCAGCTTCATGGCCTCAACCTGGGCGTCGGTCAGGGGCTTCAGCACATCACTCAGACGGAAGATTTTCTTGCGCCCGCCGGCACCTGCCAGCCTACATGGGAGAGTAGGGACAGGGACACAGTGACTCGGAACATCCTTTCTGGATCCCAGGCCCACCCCAGGCCATACATACAAAGACACCCCCCACACTGTCTCTCCAACTCCCCTGTGACTCTGAGGCACGGCAGGGCGCAGGATAACGGGAAGGAAGAGGATGCTCTTTTGGTTTTGTAAACAGCATCTCAGGGAAGGCCTCTATAAGGAGCAAGCAACGTGTGACTGGAGATCTGAATGAAACGAGGGAATAAGATCCACAAATATCTGGAGGATGAGCTTTCCAGACAGAGGGAACAGGAGGTGCAAAGGCCTTCAAGTGGGAACCTGCTTGGCTGTTCAAGAAATACCAAGAGGCTGGTGTGACTGGAGGAGGGAGGAAGGGGAATGGAGAGCTTGGAGGGGCAGCAGATCAGGCAGGGCCTTGTTAGCAAGCCTTGGCTGGGGACAGGGCAGGGACTGGCTGGATTCTGTGGTCTTTCAGGCAGGTAATGATGAGGACGATGACGGCAGCAACCAGCAGCTCTCCCTACGCGCTAGGATCATGCTCAGCGCTTTCTACATCATGATCCCTGTCCACCCCAAGAGTTATCTGATTTAATCATCTAACCATAATTGTGAACTCATTTAGTTCTCCCTCATCCTTAGAGAGAGATACTATCATCCCATCCCAATTTTAGATATAAGTAAGGGGTGTTTTTTCTAAAAGAAAACAACAGCTAAGCCTTAGTGGTTAGGGCATTGACCCTGGAATCAGACAGACCCTCATCCAGACCGATCTCTGTGTATATGTCTTTGTCTGTCACACACACACCAAGAACCAGGCCTCTAGTCCTGCACCAGCACCTGCAAGGGGACTCACCGGGGCTGCGTGACAGGGATGATGGGCTCTGGCCTCCTCTTGGCCTGGGGCGCTTCCTCCTCCAGAGTGGACATGGAGCTCAGGGAGCCCACTACTGAGATGGCCTGACCCTGAGCTGACAGGCGCCGCTTGATCAGGACACTCTCTGGCTTCACCACCTTCTCCTCCTTGGGCTCCTCCTTGCACTGCTTGGTCTGCTCCACACCTGAGGGGGAGGCAGCAAATGGGCTCTTGGCATGTCAGACCCACCCGCTTCCACCCAAGGACCTCCTGTGAAACAGGCTCTACTCTAAGCCTTGTACACACAAAACTCATTTAAATCTGCAAAATGCCGTTCTGGAGCAGGTACCTTCTTCATCCCCATTTTGCAATACAACAACGGAGACTCAAACTAGAAATGTCCACTCACTGCCGGTGGGAGTAGTAAATGGTATTGCCACTTTGGAAAGCTGATGAGCAGTTTCGAATAGCACTGAACATACCCAAACTCACGACTCAACAATTCCACTGCTTGGTATAAACTCAAGATAAATGAGGGCACATGTGCATCAAAACACCTATACACAAATGTTCGCAGCAGCTTTATTCACAATGGCCAAAAACTATAAACAATCCACAGGTCCATCAACAGAGGAGTGTGGATAAACAAACGGTGGCCCATTCACATAATGAAGACTACTGAGCAATAAAAAATAAACTGTTGGTTCACACAGCAACATGGATGAACCTCAAAAACTTACGCTGATGGGACTTCCCTGGTGGCGCAGTGGTTAATAAGAGTCCGCCTGCCAATGCAGGGGACACGGGTTTGATCCCTCATCCGGGAAGATCCTACACGCCACGGAGCAACTAAGCCCGTGCGCCACAACTACTGAGCCTGCACTCTAGAGCCCGCAAGCCACAACTACTGAAGCCTGCGTGCCACAACTACTGAAGCCTGTGCACCTACAGCCCGTGCTCTGTAACAAGAGAAGCCACCGCAGAGCAACGAAGACCCAACACAGCCACAAATAAATAAATAAATAAATTTATAAACAAAACAAAACCTTATGCTGAGCAAAATAAGCCAGACTCTATGATTCCATTTATAAGAAGTTCAAAACTAGAAAAAACTAATCTGTGGAGACAGAAGTCAGAACAGTGGTTGTCTCTGGACAGGGGATGCTTTGAGCGTCAACTGGAAAGGAGCAAGAAAGAATTTTCCAGAGTGCTGGTAACAGTCCTTCTCCATCTGGCTGGTAGCTACACTGGTGTGTTCACTTTGTGAAAATTCACTAAAGTGTATACTTAAGAGCTGTGTGTTTCACTGTACATAATTTATACCTCAATAGTACTGTTAGAATGGGAAACCACCTGGGGCTCAGAGAGGTTAAGTAACTTGACCAAAGACACACAGCTATTAAGTGGCTGAGGGAGTCTAGTTCAACTCAGACCTCAAACCCAAGTCTGCTGGATTTCAAAGCCCAGGGCCTGAAACTATTGAGTGGTCACTGTATCTATGGGACCTGTAACTATTTACACCTAAGAGCGCATGATTTTCCATTTGCAGCACTACAAAGAGGTGCTCTTCCACTAAGGAGAACCCAGTGGCCACAGTGCCAACCCCTGGCCCTGGTCAGCTCCATGTGACACTCACCTGGCCCCAGTCCTGCAGCTGTCATCTGTGTGGCCATGAGCCGAGCCAGGTGCTTGATCTGGGCTTCAGTGCCTGCTGACTCCACTGGGGTGTAGATGGCTTGGAAGGAGGCGGGCATGGCCTCGGGCAGGTACACCATGCTGATGAGGACCTGCGAGATGCCCAGGAAAAGGAACCTTCCCTTACTTATGGACTCAACAAACATTCGTTCCACACCCAGGCCAATGCTGGCGAAATGGCAGTGACTAGGACAGACCTGGGCCTGCTCTCATGGAGCGCGGATTCTTGCGCAAGTCAGAGAAAACGAGTACTGATGCAGTGTGGTGCATGAGAGAAGTAAAGGGTGCCACGGGACACGGTAAAGGGTGCCAGGGATGGCTTTGGCTCCCCGGGGCAGTGGCACATAGGCTGAGAACTGAGAGAAGGGCCAGAATCAGATTGACACAGAGTGAAGTCTTGCAAGCGAGGGGTTGGGGGGTAATATATTCCAAGTATAGGAAGGCTAAGAGGCAGCAGAGCTGGTACCCTGCCCAGTGAGTGGAAGGAGGTTCAGTGACACAGTATAATATGAACCAGAAATTGACTGAAAAAAAAAAAAAATCAGTATCCTAATAAGAGCACATCCATGTCTGTCAGAAATTGGTAACAAAAGATCATCTCAAACTCCCTACAGGCTTGGAAGTTTAAATGCATGCTCTTAAATAATAATAGAACAGAAAGATAATGAAATAACTACAAATCAAAATGTGTAAGATGCAGCTACAACGGTACTTAGATGGAAAATCAGATCCTTAAATGCTTACACTGGAAAAGAAAACTGAAAACTAATAAGCCAAGCATTTAACCTTGGGGAAAAACATTCACAGTAACATGAAAGAAATAAAGACAGCAGAAATAAAACAGAAAAGGTTACAAAAGATTATCAACAAAACTTAACAGCCAGTCCTTTGAAATGACTGAAACCAACCAAATCTACAGCAAGAATAAACAAAAAAAGAGGAAGGACACAGTATTAAGGACAAAAAAGTGGCACATTACTACAGAGACAGCAGGTATTATAAAAATAAAAGAATCTTATGAACTTCATGCTGATAATCTGAAAAAGACAATTTCCCGGAGTGTGACAGGGATAGACAAGGTACAACAAGTTAATGGAAGCCAAATCAGACAGGGTCTAAGGCAAGTTGAATTTAAGTTTTATCTGGAAGGAAACAAAGCCTTGGCAGGGATCTGAGCAGGGGAGCATCATGACTTGTACTTTACAAAGATGCCTCTGCCTGCCACAGGGAGAGTGGAAGGCAGAGCCAGGGAACAAGCAGGTAGTTCTCTGTGTGAAAAGGGCGGGGCCTGGACAGGGCATGGGCCATGGGGAATGGAGAAGAGGGGAAAGACTCGGGCTGAGGGGGAGGCAAAGAGTTTAACTCCCAAGTTTCTGGCGTGGGGACGAGAGGCACGTGTGCCAAGAACACAGGACGGGCCACGGGCCTGTAGAAGAGTCGGGGGAGACATTTCACAAGTTTAGTTTTGAAATGTTCAGTCTGAGGTGCCTGTGAAACACCCAAGGAGAGAAAGATGCAGGAGGTGGCCGCACATCCAGGCCCAGAGCTCACCAAAGAGATCTGAGCTGGAGAGAAAACTCCTCGCCACCCCAATCACCCAACAACTAAGCCCCTTGGAGGCTCTAGGCAGAGAGAAGGGAAAGCTGATGGTGATTGCTGTTGAGCATGGGAAGAGGTATTTATTCTCCATGAGCACCCAACAGAAAGGTCTCGGTGCTGCTACAGCCAGAGGACTGATGTGAGACACCCCACCACTCCAGCTCCCCTCATCAACTCAAACCAGTGGTTCTTTCACTTTGAAGCAGGTCATCTTTGGAAATCCAAAGAAAACACTGGTCATCCCACCCCACCGATGCCAATCCTACACCACTTAGCAAACAAGTCATGGGGCTCACTCTCCAGTTAACAGACCCTCCCTGCAAAGGAGAGGAGTGCGAGTATGTGGGTCTAGATGGAGACTCAGAAAACCCAAAGGGGGATGGGGGGGCAGTGCCAAGTAACCTCCTGAAGACATAAAGATCATGCAAGAAGAGGTCCATCCAAAGTGAGGAAGGCCCACTGGACCGCACCCTCCCAACACTGAAAACGGAAAAGTGTTTCAGGTCTGATGTCATCTGGAAAGGGTGGGCAGTGTAGAGCAGAGGGGCAGAGAAAAGACTAGAGACCCTTCCTCCTGCCTGGTGGGAAACGGCCCCCACCCATCCTCACCAGATTGGCCACATTGTCAGGTGTCAGCAGAGGCTGTAGGAACTCGGCTGTGATATCTGTGTCTGACTGGCCTGAGATCTGGGCTGAGGCCTTCGAGGTCGCTGAGGGGCCTGGCTCCAAGTCCTTGTCCTCGTCGTCTTCCCCCAGGTTGGGCTCTGGGATAGAGAAGGAGACAAGATGATGGCTCTAGAGAGGGCAGCAGCCCTCCCCTCCTCCCAGGCACCCCCAGTGGTCCCTGCCCCCAGGCAGCCTCAGCAAATAGGAGCAGTGCAGCAGATGAAGACCTTTGTGCCGTATGACCTTGGGGAACTACCTGCCTCTCTCTAGGCCTCAGTTCTCTTCATCTGGGAAATGGGAATAAGCCATACCAGCCTGGCTGATCACACTAAGCTCCAAAAGACAAAAAGGTTAAGTAATAAGTTCACAGAGCTTTATTGTTTAAAAACACCTACATTTGAAACAGTGCTCAACCTCACCAGGAATCAGGAAAATGTAAAAACATCCTAATGAGACAGCAAATCTGCCTATATGATTGACAAAAAATAAAAAGGTTAGTAGTGACAGTTGTTAATAGGGGTGTGAACTGTGGCAATGTAAACTGGTGTCGCCTTTTGAAAGGGCAGTTTGATAGTAGGTCAATATTTTAAATGTGCACACCTCTTCAACACAGCAATTCCACTTTTAAATATCTACCCTAAAAACTTACAGATATAGCTAAGGTAAGATGTACAGAGAATTCACTGCAACACTGACTGTACAGAGATATAGCACACAACTTCTATCAATAACAGGCTGGGTGACTACAAGCACAGCGGTTCTAGCTCAAGGGAAAAAACTAACGTGAACCTTAGAGAAAAGGCTTTGTGTGCAAAGACATTCCTTGAAGCTGTATTTATAAGAGTGGAAAAGCCAGAATGTTCAATAGAGTAACGATTTAAGTAGATTAAGGCAAAAATATGATGAAATGTTATGCAGTCTCTTCAAGTTTGTGACACATGTAACAAAGAGTTGATACCCTGCATTAACCAAGGGCACATACAATTCAGTTACAAAAGGCTGACCAACACAATAGAACGGGCACTTCACAGAAATGCAAGTAGCTAATAAATGTAAAACAATATGCAGCCTGACTCCAACACATGCCAAAAAGCAAGCTGAGACCTAGGATACCATTTATACCCAGAGAGTTAACAAATATCCAGGGCTGGTAAGAATGGGGTAACTGGCACTCGCACACTGCTGGGGTTGTATACGCTGGTGCGATTTTTTGGAAAACTGCTATCAAGAATTTAGGGACTTCCCTGGCAGGCCAGTGGTTAGTACTCTGAGCTTCCACTGCAGGAGACATGGGTTCGATCCCTGGTCGGGCAACTGGGATCCCGCATGCCTCACAGTGCGGCCAAAAAAAAAAGAATTTAAATGCACCCAGCAGTAATGGACACATCCAAGGCTCAGATCTTGGTTTCTGAAACTATTCCCTACTTAAAAGAAACCAGAAAAAAAAAAGAAAGAAAGAAAGAAAAGGAAAGAAACCAGGGCTCCTTAAAGAAATGGCTGATTGAAGGCTGGGGTAAGGAAAGTTCACGATGAGTCTAGAACACCTTGTTATGCCAGAAAGTAAGAAATGCTCAAAAAAACTTACAGGACACATTAAAGGGACACAGGAGCCAGCTCAAAGGCTCCTGCTACTAAATATAAGGCAATTTGAGTAACAAAATGAATAACAACAATAATGGATTATAACCCAGAGAATAAATAAGAATCCAGAAGTCCACACAAATAATAAAGTAGGGAGAAGAAAAGAAAGCTCTTCCTTATAGCAAAATGCCAAGTAATAAATGTAGAAAGAAACCTTTTTATAACCATTACAGTAATAATAGATGCAGGCAACAATCATTAATGGATGCCAAAACCACACACAGTGTGAAGCAGAACTAGTATTTTACATAGTTTTAACTATCTCTTCTCAGCTTATTATTTACAAAGGGAAAAAGGGTACTTTACACTAGAGAAACCCAGCAGTCATCACTTCGACCAAGAGATCAAATTCCCATCACCAATGATGAGACAAACTGACATCATGTGCCTCCTCACAACACACAGAGGAGGTAGCGGCATCACTTCTGCAGTGCTCGTGCCAAAAGTGCAGAACCTGAATCCTATCAGGAGGCAAGAGCAGACAAACCCAAGAGGAGGGACATTCTACCAGACAGCTGCCCTGGACTCTTCACAACGTCAAGGTCATGAAACAGAAGAAGGCTGAGGAAACGATCTGGGAGACTCAAGGCATGTGACAACTAAATGGAATGTGTGATCCCCACCTTGTGAAGGGTACACAGGAGTGTTTGGTATTATTCTTGTAACTTATCTGCAAGTTCGAAATTATTTCAAAATGAAAAGTTTAAAGTAATAGAAAAATAAAATTGGTTGGCAAAAAATAAATATATAAGCTCTCTGCCCCATCAATCCCACTACTGGGAACTTGTCTCATGACTTGACACGCATGCAAGACTGTGCACTACAGCAATCTTCATACTTTATAAAAATGAACACAAATGAAATGTCCACCAACAGGGGGACTGGTTAAAGTGGTCCATGTACCCTATAGACTATTATGCCACCATTACAAGGATGCAGCAGATCTCCATGTGCACATATAGGAAAAACTCCAAGATAATTCCTAAACAAATAAGGTACAGAACGCTCTGCTTTGTGTGCTTAATTAGGGGGAGAAAAATAGATCCCTACCTCACTCCTTATATCAAAATAAGTTATTTTTCAAAGTGAAAAAAAAAAAAACGAAAACAAAACTTGATTCTTTTTTTTTTTTGGCTGCGTCATGGAATCCCAATTCCCTAACCAGGGATCGAACCTACACCCCCTGCAGTGGAAGCACAGAGTCTCAACAACTGGACCACCAGGGAAATCCAGAACTCGATTCTTTCATAAATGTTCTAGAAACAAACAATCACTTAAAAAAGATTTTTTTTTTTACAGTAAGGAAGGTTGCCATGGTCAACACTATTGATAAATAATACAACCATTAAAAAATTACTTCAGGGACTTCCCTGGTGGTCCAGTGGTTAAGACTCCGCAATTCCACTGCAGGGCGTGTGGGTTCGATCCCTGGTTTCGGAACGGAGATCCTACATGCCACGTGGCACAGCCAAAAAAAAAAAAAAATTACTTCAAAAAGACTCGATTTATAAATGAAACACAGGAAAGGAGAACTCTACACATATAACACATATAAGGCATTTCTGAAAGAAAATCTAAGTGTTAATACTTGTGGAGTGGTTACTTTTGGGGTGAGGGATGAAAGAGAGACTATTTTCATTTTATTCCTTCCTGTATAACTTAAGTAACTCATAATTACTTGTAAGTGTATTACATTCTTCAGTAATTTTACTTTGATATCACTTATCATATGTCACCATACTTATAAAACATAATTTATAATGTAAATTTAGCTTACAGTTTCCTGTAAATAATTAGACATTTCAAACATGGTCAGTCCCTGCCACCACCTCCTGCCAGGCCTGATTCAGCTCCTCAGCTCACCAAGCTTCATCTTCTTGAGCGTGGAATCTGAGTCGTCTCGGGGCCGCTTGCGGGCATCCTTGCCGCTGGGCATGTTGCGGGCGATCTCAGCCTGAGGTGTGCCCAGGTCTACCAGCAGGGTGGTGATCTGAGCCTGGAACTCCAAGGAGGCTGGGTGCTTCAGCACACTCAACAGGTGCAACTTGAGGTTCTTACGCACGCTGCTCACCTGAGATTTGGCCAGCGTTGGGGGCAGGTTGGCTGTGAGGAAAGTAGCAAGAACTTCGCATTGTGGACAGAGCTCATGGGGTCCTGCCACCCTCACTTCCCAAGTCCCAGCTTGGGCAGTGGTGGCGGACATCTCCTAGAAAAGTTCCTTTGCTCTCAGATCTAATGTATGGCCTTCCCCCTGTACAAGCTGATACTCAAAACACTTGAGAGGTCTCCTTCAGTATTAGTCAACCTTAAAACAACGAGAAAACTCACCCTCCCTTTCATTAAACATAGTCTCATCTCCCTCCATCTCTGGTCTGGAAATTCCAACATGCTTGCCCTGGGGAAGGCTATAATCACCTCCAGAATGTCCCAACCGAACTGCCACAAGTGTTCATCGTTGGTCCCTGACACCAGAATGACTTTCTAATGTCTAACAATCACCTTGACAAGTAAGCCTCTGCTGTTCCAGAGAGAAAGAGGATGCCTGCAATCTTTCCTGTCCAGCATCCCTTCCCACTTGCTCAGCTAACAACACTCCCATTTTCCTTTGAGGGAACCACCTCGGCTCCATTCTCAGTCCAAGTGGGCAAGAGACTCAGGGCCAGTAAGAACACTGCAATCTCCTGGCCATTGTGACTGGTTCAGAGATAGGCTCACAATATCTTCTTGGCCAATCAGAAACAATGAGCCCTTGGACCTTTGCTGGAATGATTGGGAAGAGACATTCTCTTCCCCATGGGGTTGCCAAGGAGATGGAATGGAAGCCTGTAACAACTGGGGGCCATCTTTGCTACCCCAAGGAAAGAGACACACAAGAGCCAGGAGATGGGAGAGGGATTCATGATCTGCATACACTCATGCCTCAACCCCAGACTTTCCAGTTTTCACACATGCACAAAAGTAGAGAAAACAGTATAATGAATCACCATGTACCCATCAATATTTTGCTGATCTTGGCACATTGATCCTCACTGCTTTTTGGGAGAAAGAAGGGAAGAGCTGGAGTATTTTAAAGTACTTCACAGACGCCAACCAGGTCATTTCACCCACACATACCTCAATATTAAAATCAGCTTTGAACCAAGTTTCTGTCACATGCAACCACCGAAATATACATGTCTAACCTAGAGAATCCTTCCCTGTGTCCACAATCTACTAGATTGATGATGAATCCCTTATGGGCCCACTACCTAGCTCACATTTCCTCAGAAAAGAGGAGACTGGTCTGTGGACAGGGGAAGGGGAGAAGGAGGGGACCAACTTACCGTGCAGGGTTTCATAGGCCTGAATCACCTCAGACATGAACATGGGCCTCTGGCGGGCAATATTGGCGAGGGAGCCCAGGGCTGTGGTCAGGTTGATGGAGGAGATAGCGGGGTGCACCATGAACTTGAGCAACTGCTCTAAGGCTGCCTTGCCTTCTTCCCACAGCACATCTAATGAGGCAGAGAAGAGAAGCAGTTAGTAGGGCCCTTTCTCCGTGGCCTCCCGAGAGAGCAGCCTTTGGGACCAAAAGGAGAAAGATCCTCATACATGGATGGCTGTGAATGGCTGAAAAAACACAGAAAATTTAGTGGCTGATGCGTCTGACTATAAGACTATTAATGAGTATAAAAATTTAGAGCTGATGCTCAAAGCATGGGCTTGCAATAGTGAAAAAGTAGAAATAATTTAAAATATCCAACTAGGGCTTCCCTGGTGGTGCAGTGGTTGAGAGTCCGCCTGCCGATGCAGGGGACGCGGGTTCGTGCCCCGGTCTGGGAGGATAACGCATGCCGCGGAGCGGCTGGGCCCGTGAGCCGTGGCCGCTAAGCCTGCGCGTCCGGAGCCTGTGCTCCGCAGCGGGAGAGGCCACAACGGTGAGAGGCCCATGTACCACAAAAAAAAAAAAAAAAAAAAAAAAAAAAATCCAACTATAAGGAAACTGACTGTCTGAACTACATTGATGTAAAACTTTGAATATGTATATGTCTGTACACACACAGACAAAGAACTGAAAGTTCTTTTTATCACCACGCTCCTTGATCCAGTCACCAAAAGTTACCTCTTAACAACTGTGAAATATATCTTGACATTTCTTACACAAACATACTGGATGCCACATTACCTGAAATAGTGAATAAAAAATAGAATGTGATGTAACCATACTGTGGAATATTTTGTAGCATCTGAACATGATATTGTTAGGAAAAGATGTAACGAGGTAATTTTGTTGAGTTCAGAAGGTTGTCAAGGGACTTCCCTGGTGGCACAGTGGTTAAGAATCCGCCTGCCAACGCAGGTGACACCGGTTCGAGCCCTGGTCTAGGAAGACCCCACATGTCGTGGAGCAACTAAGCCCGTGTGTCACAACTACTGAGCCTGTGCTCTAGAGCCCGCGAGCCACAACTACTGAGCCCGCATGCCACAACTACTGAAGCCTGTGCACCTAGAGCCCGTGCTCTGCAACAAGGGAAGCTGCCGCAATGAGAAGCCCGCACACCGCAACGAAGAGTAGCCCCAACTCGACGCAACTAGAGAAAGCCCGCATGCAGCAATGAAGACCCAACACAGCAAAAATAACAAATTAATTAATTATTTTTTTAAAAAAGATTGTCAAACAACATATAAGAAGAGCTAATTTTTGTGTAATGCTTACTATGCCAGCCACGTTAACTCACCAAATGCTCATACCTACACCCTAAAGTCGATGCCATAATAATGACCCCCAATTTACCAATGAAGAAACAGGATCAGAGAGAATAGGTCAGTTGCTCAATGGTAGAGCAGAGATTCAAACACAATCTAGTGCCTCTCAGTTGAAAGTATAAAGCATGGCCCTGTTTTCTGTAAAAACAAGGCCAACAGACACAGAAACTATGAATATATACACATGAATATCTTTGCATAGAAAAGGTCTGAAAGAAAACAATACTCTTAGTAGTATTCATCTCTGGTAAGCAGTACTGGGGGAGGGGGTATTCTCCCTTTATGCACCTCTATATTTATTGCTGGACATTTCAGTAACGTGCATCTACTACTTCTATAATTTGCAATTAGAAAAACTGTAAAACTAGCTAGTATTTACTACTAAGTGCTCATGTCTTCATGGAACCTCCCAACAAACCTGTGAAAGGGGTACTACTATCACCTCCCTTTCACAAAAAGAAGATAAAGTTCAGAGAGGAGTAACTTGCCCAAGCTCACATGAGTAAGTGGTAACACTGAGATTTGAACCTAGCATCAGGGCTCTTAAGCACTGTTTTAAACTGACTCCAGAAATGAAAAACCAAGGAAAAAGGGGGTGAGGGGGAGGAGGAGGAGGAAGGGAGCCAGTGCAGTGACTGACAAATGGCACCAGCTGATAGGTGGCACTCACTGTACTGGATATAGGGATGGTCACGAGGGATGCGGTCCAGGCTGATGTCGTGCTCTTGGCGTCGAGGCACCTCCGAGTCGGCCATGCGGGGCGACAGGGTGACAATGAGGCCCTCCACAAACTTGATGGCGTGGGTACGGATGCCGTCATTGTCAGAGTCCAACAGCAGGATGATGTCCCCAGCCATGGCAGACACCATATCCCAGCAGGCTTCCTGGAGCTCGCTGATCACCCGTGACTTCACCATCCACTGCGAGTGGGCCAGGGAGGGATGGACGGACAGACAGATGGGGAAAAGACATCAATCACCAACTCCACCAACTCCCAGAGGTCCATAAATGATGATGAATACATTCATTGGGGAAATGTTCACTGAGTTACCACTGTCTCTGGCCCCATGCTAGGTGATGCTGGGGACAGGACCCAGTGGTGACCAAGCCAGGTCTGGTCCTGCCCTCACGAGGTTCACAGATAGTGACAACCCAGAGTGATGAAGACTCAGATCTTAAGGAAGCCAGAGGAACAACAGTGCCAACCTCACAAGGTGGTGGCAGAGATTAAATGGATTCATTCCTTTCATTAATGTTAATGTACATCACATTAACAGTGTGGACCTGGCTGGCCCATCCTGGTCACAAAGGAGGTACTCAGGGAATGTTTGTTGAATGCACAAATGAATGGACAGATGGATGGAAGGATGGGTTAACGGCAACTCCCTGACCATTAGACATTAGAACCCCTTTGTTGTCTTTTCCTAAAGATCAACAGCACGTCTTGCTCATAACGAATCTGATCTGATGCTGTTTTTTGGGGGTATTTTTTTGTTTTTTTTTTTGCAGTACGCGGGCCTCTCACTGTTGTGGCCTCTCCCGTTGTGGAGCACAGGCTCCGGACGCGCAGGCTCAGCAGCCATGGCTCACGGGTCCAGCTGCTCCGTGGCATGTGGGATCTTCCCAGACTGGGGCACGATCCCGTGTCCCCTGCATCGGCAGGTGGACTCTCAACCACTGCGCCACCAGGGAAGCCCCTGATGCTGGTTTTGAACTCTAAAAGATGAGTCTGTAAATGAGACCTGTCAGGCTGGGATAGCCCCAGGTGGGGAGGGAGCTCTTACCTGCAGGGCCACCTTGTAGAGCTGGGTCATGGTGAGGATGGCCTTCTTCACCACATTCACATTCTCATCTCTCAAGAGCATGTTGAGATTCGCGATCAGTTTCAGCAGTAACTCAATGTCTCGCTTGCTAGGGGATGGAGAAAAAAGGGCAAGATCAAGGTGGTCTTTGGGCAGGTGATGGGAGCCTGGGGTCCACAAGGAAAGGGAAATCAGGGTCAGTGTGTCAGGAGATTGGAATGGAGGTGGACACCTGTCTTGTTTGCCAGCACATCTGGAAGCTGACAACAATGCCTGGCACCTTCAGACAGAGCTGACCCCAAACGCTGTCTAGGTTGGTCCTGTAACCCCCACTGTTCTGCATTATTAGGGCCCTGCTGTTCACATGAGGTGCAGCAGAGCCAGACAACTGTAAATCTGGATAAGCAACTGTGTCTTTTAGAACAGTTCCTACCTCAAGGCTTGCTGTGAAAACTGCAACAACAAATGTAAAGTTCTTAGAAAAGCATAGAAAGCATTCAATAGATATTAGCCATTATTACTTTAAAGCACTCTGCTTTATGTAATCACAGGTTTTGTTTACTAATTTGTTTACCTAAGTCTGAGGGCTCTGAAAGTGGGGGACCCTTTCTAGTCTGAGTACTAGCAGTCTCATTTTTTGTTGAAGGAAAAAATGAAAGGCCTTCAATAAATATTTATTCAGTGAATGAAAAAATTCAAGGCTACACCTAGAGCTCAGAATGTGTATTTTCATAACACATTACAATCTGAATTTAATTATTAAGCTAATCAGTCAAAAATATGAAAATCACCCATCAGCTACATGAAGGCAGGAAAGACACCTGTTTTTATTCACTGTTACAGTTCTACAGTCTGACACAAATGCCTGGCACATAGCAGTTATGCGATACATATCTGTCGAACAAAAAGTTTTTTGGCAAACTCAGAAAACTTACCACAAATTGTCCCAGTAATAATCTATAAAAATTTTGAATCACTATGTTGTACACCTGAAATTAATATAATATTGTAAATCAACTATACCTTAAAAAAAAAAAAAAAAGACAAAACTAGTGGTTACCAATGGGGAGAGGGAAGGGAGAAGGGGCAAGATAGGGATAGGGGGATTAAGAGGTACAAACTACTATGCATAAAATAAATAAACTACAAGGATATATTTACACCACAGGGAATATAGCCAATATTTTACAATAACTTTAAGTAGAATATAATGTATAAAAAATCTGAATCACTATGTTGTATACCTGAAACTAATATTATAAATCAACTATACCTCAACTGAAAAAAAAAAAATCTCCCAGTAAAAGGTGGAGACTGAGAATTTGGGCAATGGTGTTATGGACACGGGTTAAAATCCCAGCATGGCCACATACTGGCTGTGTGACCTTAGGAAAGTCACTTCACCTCTCTGAGTCACAGTTGTCTTCAGTTAAATGTGCCAAACAAATAATCCAGTGTTATTTTGAGGATCGAATAACAAAGTAGGTAAAGTATTTAGTACACCAAGGGAAGTAGCTGAAAAACTGTCAGATGCTGTTTACAATTTGAAGCTAGAGCCAACAGTCCTTACTGACGATGCAGATGTGAAGTGTGGGAGAAGCAGAGGAACTGTGGATGAGTTCAAGATTTCGACCTTATTAAATATTTGCTGGGGAATCACCATGCACGGGAGGGAGAATGGGTCTGAGAAGCAGAGGGCAAGACTCTCAGGGCAGGGCCAGGCGCCAAAGAGGCTGACTCCAGCAGGGGTGCTCCCAGGGGCTCCCTGCACCGCCCCATACCATGCCTCCTCGATGAAGCCGATGACAAACTTGCGCACTTCAATGGACTTGTCTGCTTGGAAAGCGATGATCTCCTGCCAAGGTCAGGAAGAAGGTAGGTCAGAGTTGCACCAGGATCCATTCCCTTATCCCTACACCCACACCCTTTCTCTCCTGTCGGTCACTCACATCCAGGAAGTTGTCCAGTAGTGTGGGATCTTTGTTGATGATCAGCTCCTGGACCTGGAAGGAGATTGGGGATGGGAAGGAGGAACACACATATAAAACCAGGGTCCAATCACTGCAGATAGGAACATGTAGGAGAAAACAGCATGGGGGTAGGCAGCAGATAAGCTCAGTTCAGATCCTGGCTCTGCCCCTCCTACCATGGCCTGGGCAAATGGCTTCCCCTGAGTCTCAGTTGGCTCTTCTATAAAATGGGAATCATAAACAACAACTTATAGGGCTGTTGTGAGGCTTCAATAAGATGCTACAGGGCACAGGTCCTGGTGGATCGTGAGTACGTGTTACAGATGGAGGCTAAAGAAAAGAGGGAAGTGCTGCAGGACTCCTACCTTCCTGAGGCTCACCCAGCAATTCCCTCCACTCTCCTTCTGTTTCTACTCCCCACTCAACTGTCACAATTCATCAGGCATTTTATGACAATGAGAACACATTTTCTGAGGCCCCTGTACCTGCCAGACTCTTTGGAATAAGCCCTTCCCAAAAACATTCTCACAGAAGCTCACTGCCTATGACCCAAGGCACTGCTGAACAGCCTTGACAACCACTCCACGAGGGAGGCCCCGTCAGGACCCCAGTCTACTGCTGAGGTGGAATCGACTACCCAAGGCCACATGCTGAACAAGTAGAACTGGGGTCCTCACCCAGGCAACCTGACCTCCCAACCTCTGAACTCCACCTGCCTCCCCAATTCCCCATGCCCTCTTTTGCTTCTGTACAAGCTATTATGCCCTCTGGTCAAGACACTCTCCCTCTCTCACTTAGCCTGGTTCTCTCCGTATCATCCAGGTCTCAGCTCAGACATCCCTCTTCTAAAAAGCTCTCCCTGACTCCCCACCGCTAGGCTGGGTCAGAAGCTCCCTCTGGGTTCCACACCCCTCTGGGCTCCTCCATCCCATCCCTGCCCACTCTGGGTCCTCACTGTCTGGTGACCTGCATGTCTTCCCCACTGGATAGGACCCTGGCAGAGAGCAAATACGAGGATCAAGAGCATAGAATTTGGAGTCTGAATCCAGCATTCAAGTCCTAGTTGAGCCAGCTGCTATGAGTGACCTTGGGCTAATTTAAGCTCTGAGACTCTGCTTCTTTCTCTATGAAACAGGGAAGAGCCCTGCCTCATAGAGTTTTTGTGAGAATTAAATGACAGCGTGGCCGAATAGCACTGAGCACCATGGCAGGCATATCCCAAGTGCTTAACTGTGGACACTAGTGTTATTACCAGTGACTTCTTTTCCAGAGGCTCCCATCCTGGCTCCCATTGTCCTGCTTAGCCCAGCATCACCCCCTTCCCCTCACCTGTTTGAGCACTGTGATCTTTGAATCATTGGTGATCAGTGCTGCCTGGTTGAGGAGATCCACCACCTGGAAGGAAGGTGAAAGGCATGTGACAGTACTCACCTTGCCATCCCAGCCCTGACGGCGCTCCCTGGGTTCTGCCACCTAGAGGTGGATGGCCCAAAGACAGGGCCTGTGCCTCCCCACTCCAAACCCCTCTCTCCATACTCACTCTCTCTGATGTGGTCATGCCATCAATGCCCGGCCCCTCCTCTTGTGTGAAAAACTGTGATGCCACACTCCGGCGAGTGACGCTGTCCCCACTGCTGCCTGCCATGGCTGCTGCCTGGTACTCCCTGGAGAAGACAGATCAAGCTCTGCACCTTACTTCACTAGCTGCAAAGGGTTCAACCCTCCTTTCTAGCCTGTTGGATCTTTGTTGGGTCTTTTGAAGCCCCTCCCCCTTCCAGAGTCTGGATCAGACTGTACATGTCCATGAGGCTGCAACCTGGGGGAGACTGATGTCTCCCAGCTCAGAGGCAGTACCTCATGGAGTACCGAGCCTCACCTCCAGTACTTTACACATAACGGGCTGACCACAAACACCTGCTGAACGACTGAACAAATGAACACAGAGCAGCCACGCACTGGCCTCAGTGCCTCCTGTCTCTCCATCAGGGCTGTACTCTGGACTGGACACCAGAGCAAGCTTTCTAAAACATAGCTCTGAGGAGCGCCAGTCAGAGTCCTGTATGTAGTAAGTACTCAATACATCAGAGAAGGCCTAATTAAATTATATTTCTGCCATTTTCTGGATTACTATGGAGTTGTGCTTTAAAAGGCCAGGGGCAGGGGACTATTGGGCATCTGTCCCAAAGTCACACTGGCAAAATTAACAAATAAGAAGGGTATCAAATACAGCACTATTCCTAATAGCAAAAGACTATTATCGGGCTTCCCTGATGGTGCAGTGGTTAAGAATCCGCCTGCCAATGCAGGGGATATGGGTTCGAGCCCTGGTCCTGGAAGATCCCAATGCCATGGAGCAACTAAGCCTGAGCGCCACAACTACTGAGCCTGTGCTCTAGAGCCCGTGAGCCACAACTACTGAAGCCCGTGTGCCTAGAGCCTGTGCTCCATAACAAAAGAAGCCACAGCAATGAGAAGCCCACGCACCGCAACAAAGAGTACCCCTGGCTCGCCACAACTAGAGAAAGCCTGTGTGCAGCAACGAGACCCAACGCAGCCAAAAATAAATAAAAAAATTTATTAAAAAAAAAAAAGACTATTATCAACACAAGTGTTCTCAAATAGAGAGACTGGCCGAAAAACTATGATACATCCACATAATAAAACACTATGTAACTATAAAAAGGAATGAGGGAAGGAAAAAAAAAAAAGAATGAGGAAAATCTCTACATACACTGATAAACAGTGAGCTCTAGCACATTTTAAGTAAAAGCAAGTAAAGTGAAGACAATGTTTACTGCATGCTCCCTTTTTACAAAAGAAAGGAAAATATGTGTATATGTTAAAAAAAGAAAAAAAAACTGAAAGGAAAAACCAAAAGTAGAAAAGGGATAGTTAAAAAAAAAAAAAAAGATGGATCTCAATGTATTATCATCATGAAAAGATGACAGTGACAGCCTGTTGCATCACAGAAGAATGTATACAATTAAACTGACTTTTGTCAAGTTTGTGTATGTATACACAGAATGATCGGAGGCAAGAAACCACTGGGTCTCAGCTGCCTCTCCTGTAAAACAGGGATGGTAACAGTGTTTCTCTCTCAGAACTATTTTGAGGAGTAGATTAGTTTCAGAAGGCTACTGCATAAACTGTTAACAATAATTTGAGGAGGGTGAAAAAGGTGCATCTTTTAAAAGAGATACACTGCACACAGTAGTTTATTCAACAGGCATCTGCTGAATGAATGACTATCCAACAACCTCCTTCCTAGTCTCCCTGCTGCCTATCATCCCCACATCTTGCTTAGAGTCAGAGCCAACTCCTCACCAAGGCCTAGAAGACCTTATGTGATCTGGTCCCTTCTACTTCTGCCCTCATTTCCCTCTCAGCTCTCCATGCTCCAGCAACACTGGCCTCCTTGTCATCATGCCAATCATACCCCTTCCTCCAAGCCTTCTCCTCCAAGGGCTTCTCTTCTTTCTGCCTGGGATATCCCTCCCCTCACAGACTGGCACAATTCCCTCCCTCCTTATTTCCTTCAGGTCTCAACTCAAATATCCCAGCAGTGAGGTCTTCTCTGACCATCGCATTTCAAATTTCCATTTCCTCTCCGTCCCCATCTGTGTTGCTTTATTTTTCTCCATAGCATTTATTATCAACACACTACATATTTATAAGGGCTCCATGAGGGCAGAGATGTGTGTGTGTGTGTGTGTGTGTGTGTGTGTGTGTATGTGTGTTCACTTTCTCTATCCCCAGCACGGAACAGAGCTTGGCACCTAGTAAGTATTCCATAAAAATCTGCAGAGTGGGGCTTCCCTGGTGGTGCAGTGGTTGAGAGTCCGCCTGCCGATGCAGGGGACACGGGTTCATGCCCCGGTCCGGGAGGATCCCACATGCCACGGAGCGGCTGGGCCCGTGAGCCATGGCCACTGAGCCTGCGCGTCCGGAGCCTGTGCTCCGCAACGGGAGAGGCCACAACAGTGAGAGGCCCGCGTACCGCGAAAAAAAAAAAATCTGCTAAGTGAATGCCAAAGGGCTTTAACAATCACTGGGCTTAGTATCCCTACCCTTTGGCTCTAGAATGCTTGAAAAATAACAGCTAATATTTACTGAACATTTAATATGTGCTGGACACAATTCTAACACATATAGTAACTTAGTAACTTATTTAAACCTCACAACACCAACTCTTTGAGGTAAGTACTGTTTTTTTTTTTTTTTTAAATGGGGGTATAGCTGTTTTACAGTGTTGCATCAGTTTCTACTGTACAGCAAAGTGGAGTTCCCTGTACTATACAGCAGGTTCTCACTAGTTATCTATTTTATACATATTAGTGTGTATATGTCAATCCCAATCTCCCAATTCATCCCGCCCCCGCTTTCCCCCCACTTGGTGCCCATAAGTTTGTTCTCTACGTCTGTGTCTCTATTTCTGCCTTGCAAACAGGTTAATCTGTACCATTTTTCTAGATTCCAAGGTAAGTACTATTTTTAATTTCTATTTTACAGATGAGGAAATTTGAAGTCCAAGGAGGTAAAGTCACTCAAAGGCTCACAACCTGTAACACGCAGACCTAGCAGTATGGCTGCAGAATCCAGCCTTCTCACTGCCGTGCTGGACCGCCTCTCTAAAGGAACTGCTTCCCTGCTCGGTCTGTCCCAACAATCCAGTATACTGCTGTTTCCCATCAGAACACAGTGCACTTTTCCACGATGAACCTTTCACATTGATCCACCCAAACTTTTTACCATGTTCTTCCTCTTCCATTTTTTGGCTTCTTTATTTATTTTTTAAACATATATACATATTTCCTTTTCTTCTGTAAAAAGGGAGCGTATGATAAACACTGTCTTTCATTTCGCTTTTCACTTAACATATGCTGGAGCCCACTCTCTATATTTCATTCCTCTTATGCCCCCCTCCCCTCATTCCTTTTTACAGCTGCATGATAGATATTTTATTACGTGGCTGTTATCTGTTTTTCTCCTCTGCCAGTCTCCCTACTAAAGAACATCTGGGGTGTTTGTAGTCTTTTGCTATTACCAACAATCATTGGTTCCCCTTCCCTCCCGGTCCTACCGCCCTACTTCCACCTGGGAATATGGCGACTCCCCGCATATACACAGAGTGGCCCCACGAAAATCTTTCATCATTCAACGAACATTAACTGGGAGTTTTCGGCGTGACAGCGCTGTGCTGGGAAACACGTCGGTGACCAACACACACCTCCCTGCCTCCAAGGAGCTCGTGGTCACAGACAGAACTAAAGAGCCACACAAATACAGGTCCAATAACAAACGAGACCCCCCGCCAAGTGACATGAAGGAAAGGCACAGGAACCTATAAGAGCGTTTAACAGGCGGATTTCGGGACGGAGGGCGGGAAAGGAGGGCTTCGCAGAGGAAGTGACGTTGGTGCCCAGACCCGAAAAATGAATGGGAGTCAGCCAGGCGGAATGAGTAAAAGGATGTTGCAGACAGAGGGGACGACATGTGCAAAAAGCCTGAGGCGGGAAGGCGTATGGCGAGTCTGAGGAACCGAAAGGCCAGTGCAGCTGTGCGACGTGAGGAACGAGCAAAGAGGCAGAGCCGAGGCCGGCTGGGCGGACGCGCCTTGGGGGCCACGTTGGAACTTTGCCCTGAGGGCACTGGGGAGCCACGGGAGGGTCCAGAACTGGGGAAGAAACTGGGGTCCCGAGCGTCACTGCTCCCTTGCCCTCTCAACGTCCCCACTCCCCCCGGCAGCGCCCCTGCCCTTTCAGGGTCCTTCCTCCCTTCGTCCCCAGGCCCCCACGCCGCCCCCCCCTCTCACCGCGGCTCAGGCCTCCGTCCCCCTCGCGCCCCCTCAGCAGCGCCTCTTCACAGACGCCGCCGCCATCTTCCGCTCGCCGCCATGACACTGCGCATGCGCCGTGCACGGAGGGTCGCTGGGAAATGGAGTCCACTCTGCGGCAGTACCCCGCCCCTACCTTCGGCCGCGCGACCGGCCTTCCGCTCTCCGCCCCCTACGACGCCGGGGCTGCCCTTCATTTCCGGCTTTCGGGAGCCATGCCTCCTGGGAAATGTAGTCCTTTGACGGGGTCCGGAAGGAAAGGGGGATAGAGGCTTCTGGGAAATGGAGTTCACAGTAGTTCTAGGTCCCTGGACGGCAGGTGTTAGAGAGAGTGGAGAGTCCGGGAGGCGAAGCTCTTAGGTCCGGAAGGTGGTCTGTTTCCTCAGCGGGGTCTGAGCAGAGGCCTTGATCCCCTCAACCCTTGGTCCTGACCATTTACACAGTATGGGGCATTTCCAGCTATCAGAAGCTTCAGTCTTCCAGTCCGTCCAATGGGAAATGTGGTTTCGAGGAGCTCCTACAGGTTCTTATAGTAACACATCGGGACCCATGGAGGCCACTCGGCTCTGAGCCTCCTTTACTCCGCGGCAGTCTTGCTGGGCTCTGGCTGTTCGCCTGCTCCTGTCGAGATGATAAAACCCCTGGATGGAAGGGCCCTAGAGTTCTGCCCTCGAGGCTTTTAGTATCAGCAATGCCTCCCACCTGTAGCTCCTCACTCGTTCAGCCATCTCCAGCTCTCCCGTCCCCGGGCTGCGGCTCCCGGCGCCTGAGGTCTGTCTCCTGGCAATCCCGCAGGGGGCGCCCCAGTCCGGGCGCACCGCCCTCGGGGAGGCGGGAGGGGAGCCCAGGGCGGGCGAGG